>NC_056524.1:23779327-23861433 GCF_019175285.1 Sceloporus undulatus
TCTTTAAAAAAGAAAGAAAGAAAGAAAGAAAGAAAGAAAGAAAGAAATCACTGATAATTCATTGGTAGAAACAACTCTTCAGCTTTTCAAATCTTGAGGTTCAGGATGAAAGGTATGGGGTAGAAAGAAAATCTCTGTATTATAGGGCCTAAACAGACAGGCCAAAATAAAGCTGCTTTGTGTCACTTTGGAGGTATGCTGTTTAAATGCTGCATGTGTCCTAAGGACTAGAGTGCATCTTTGGTGCAGCTTCTGGCCTCTTAAGATGTGTGTATCATTTAAACAGCATACCTCCAAAGTGACCTGAAGCAGCTTTATTTTGGCCTGTCTTTTCGGGCCCATAGACCACAGATGCCACTGTCTTCTGGCAGTGTGGCTAAAGACAATTCAGGCTGAATTGATGAGTACCAATTGAGGGCACATTGAGGAAGGCTGATCTAAGACTGAAAGCTTGAGAATTTGCAACCATCTCTAGTATCCCATCTTACCAAGTGATTATAAGGAAGTAAGAGTCACACCAACCCCAATAATGCTCTAGCAAAATTGAATTGACTTTGCTTTTCATTGGTATATCTACCTCATTATAAATGGATCTGGAAGTTGGCTGTTGTGTCAAACTATAGATGGAAATAAGATTCATATTGTCCTTTTAAAAAAAGGATTTGTTTTATCTCATTCATAAACTTTGTTGGAATGTGCATTAAAGTTATGTGCCTCTCTCGGCCTTATAAAAAGACTATGGTGAACCCCCTTGGAATAATTTTGCCAAGAAAACTCTATCACAGGGTTGACATAATCCAGAGACAACTTGAAAGCACATAATAGCAACAAGTGTCAAACATACAGTCACACCACTAATAAAAAGGAAAATAGCTGATATCTGGATTATCATTGTATTTATTATGGCTTCTCTTTCTGGTGAATCTTACTGGAGTTTTAGCTGTTGTGAAAAATAAGAAAGATTATCCATTGTCAATCATTGGCCAAGATCCTGTTCTTTACCAGTAGAGCTGCCCCAGAGTGATGACTTTCTGGATTACAGTCATATCAGAGTGGCTCTTCCAGTAGCTGACCCAGTCAATAATTGGTGAGCAGCAATGGGCACCTTCTTTATGAATGGAAGTTCTCCAGACTTCCCCATTGCATCTTGGGACCTGGGGATAGAAAAGAGAACAGCTTTTGGGATTGGACTTGAATGGTTTTCTCCTTTAAGGCTTAGTCTGGAAGGAAGGGCCAACCTCTCCTCAATAGACCACCCGGGAACAAACTAGTCTGATTAAATTGCCTATGGGGTCAGGACTAGCTCACCCTTGATATGCTGGAGAGGATGTAGGATTAAACACTGGACTAAGCAGCCCCGCTGCAGATCACAATTAAATTGTTTTAAAAATAGCCCTTAGTTTATCCATACATTTTGAGTGCCTGTCCCTTTTCTGACTGAGTGGGCAGATAGAGTTGGAAGTGACAACAAAGGTCACCTAAACAAGTGGTTACCAAACTTTGGTCCTCAAGTTGATTTAGATTTCAGAATTCCTGACTGTTGGTCAAATTGGCTGGGGTTTCTGGAGGTTGAAGTATAAAACACCTGTAGGACTGGAGTATGGTAATCACTGATCTCTAGAACAACTCATTGTCATGCTATAAACACCAACTAAATTATTGCCAGAAAATCAGTATCCAACATCTGTTTAAAGACCTTCAAAGAAAGACAGTATACCACATTTTAAGACAGTCTATTCCACTGTTAAATAGCCCTTTCAGCCCTTAAAGCTGCTTCTGTGGTAGCAGAAAAGGTAGTAAGTGCATATGCAAAGAAACAGTGGAAACCTTCTTTTGCCAATGTATAAAAGTACTACTCCTAGAGTAAGCTGGAGTTACACTAGCACAGTGTTGCCAGCAGTGTTCCATACTAGTACTTCTTTTGAATTATAATACCAAAATAGTTGTTCATTATATTCAGATAAAATCTATCCACATTTAAGAGGAATTCCAATGGTGAAATATTCAAGCACTGAAAAACCGAGTTGAGACTACTTTTTCTTAATTTGCTCTGACATTTAACCTAACCTGCACTGACTACAACTTAGTCCAGGAGGATACAGATCTGCAAATGTTCTTGAAATAATGTTTAATGTGCCCTCTGGAATCATTTTGAATTTGATTCACCTCCTTGCAAAGCTGTGAATGCTCTGAGTTCTGGAGGGAAATGCAGTCTTTAATGATAAATTGAAGCTGAGAGGTATGTGGATGGAATTGCAATATTTATTGGTTATTTGATGTTGTTTAATTACGAGCTGATTATAACAAAGTGCTGTGGTGCTACCTCAAAGATATGAATCAGCCTGTCAACTGGTTAGAAGGTTTAATTTCTAAAACTCATTCATTTCCTGTGGGGAGCCACTGAAGCATTATATTCAGGCTGCAGTCCTACACATGCCTGCCTGGGAGTAAGCCTGGTTAACTCAAGGCAACTTTCATCTGAGTAGACATGCATAAGACTGTATTGTTGCAGTGCAAGGTGTAATAAAGGACTGATCATTGTGGACAAAATGTTTGCTAGGGCAATTTGTCATACAAGAGATAACAAATGCTATATCTGACAAATTATCTCTTCTGTAGAGGTGGCTTAGTGTTTAAGACACGAATTCTGACAATCGTAAGGTCGAATGATTGGCAGTTCAAGGCCCAAGTGCCACATGATGGGGTGAGCTCCTGTCCCAGCTTCTGCCAACCTAGCAGTTCAAAAGCATGTAAATGCAAGAAGATAAATAGGTACCACTTCAGTGGGAAGGAGACAGCATTTTGTGCAATCATGCTGGCCACATGACCACCAGAGTAGTCCTCAAACAACACTGGCTCTTTGGCTTAGTAACGGAGATGAGCGCCGCCCCTACAGTCGGTTATGACTAGCCATTAATGTCAAGGGAAAACCTTTACTTTCACCTGTATAGAAGTAAAAGATTCCTATCTTTTGTAATTTGGGGTGAGGTGACACAGAGTCCATAGCCCACATGTGGCCCTTGAGCCCCTTATTTATGATCATTAGGTACCCTGGTGCTATCAAACTAATTGCCACCCTATGCCACAGAACTGAAACCATAGCTACTACTGAAAGCACTGCATCTCCTTCAACAACATTGTCAGGATGACAAAATCTTGTGAGATGCATTGCAACATGGTCTCATCATGTGCACAGGGATGCTTTGGCACTGACTGGCAGACCCACTATTTTCAGTGCTGGATTTCATCAGCAGTTTCAGCATCAGTGATGATAGAGTAGAGGAAATTCCTATCAAGTTTGTCACTGATTCAAAACTGGGAGAGGTAGCTAACACATTGCAAGATGGGAGCAGAATTTTAAAAGACCACGACAAACTAGCAAATTGCTTGTAACAAATAGAATAAAATTCAGTAGACACAAATGCAAAATTCTACATTGAGGCCACAAAAATCAAATGCACAGGTACAGGATGGGGGTTACATGGCTTAGCAGCAGTACATGTGAAAAGCACCTTGGGCTTATTGTTGGCCATAATTTGAACATGACCCAGTAGTGTGATGCTGCAGCAAAGAAGGCAAATAATATTTTAGCCTGCACTGATAGAACTTTAGTTTCGAAGTCAACAAAAGTAATAGTTCCACTATATTCTGCATTAATCAGACCATATCTGGAGTACTGCATCCAGTTCTGGGTGCCTCATTTTAAGAAGGATATAGACAAGATGTATCAGGTTAAGAGATGGACAAGAAGGACCATGAAAGGTACAGCTACAAAGGTTGAGGGAATTGGGCAGGTTCAGAATGGTGAAGAGAAGACTGAGGGGTGATGAAACTGCACTCTTTAAATATCTCAAGGGCTGTCATGGAGAAGAGAGTGAAGGTTTCCTCTCTCCTGTCCCAAAGGGCAGGACAAAGTATAAGGGATGTAAGTTACAAGAGGGTAGGTTTTGACTGAACACTTGAAGGAACACTAAGCAGGTAGTTGGACTCTACAGTCTATGGGACAATTCCTATTCTAGGAGTCTATCTGTTGGATCTGCACGTGGGACAAAGGGATTTTGCAGCACCTTTGAGATTAACTGAAAGAAAGAAGATGGGAGCATGAGCTTTCATAGACTTGAGACTACTTCTTCAGATACATGTTTGGAGTGGAGAATCCAGAGACATATATAAGATGGTTGTACGTGAAAACGTAGATTCAAATTCAAAACCTTGTGGATATGGAGATGAAATGAAAGCTCAGTTGTAACTGTGGCAATTGGGAGACAAAGGGGGGGAGGAAGCCTGCTACCAGCTTTTTTCTTTCAGTTAGTCTCAAAGGTGCTACAAGATCCCTTTCCACACTGATTTTCCAAACTAACATAGCTATGTCTTTGAATTCCTTCACCTGGGGCAGGAGAAGCAAGTGGCTATCAATGGGCTTCAGGGTGGCCAGTGTTGTCAAACCATTCTAAAGAGGTTCTCCACCTCTGTTTTATTGCATCTGATGAACTTGTTTTCATTGCTAGCTTAAGTATGAAGGTTCTGCATTTCTAAAGAAATGGAAAATGATATTGGATAATTATATTGCAGATAAACTAGTTCTTCTCAGAACATTTTCACTCAAACATGGAAGACGCTGGGCAAGACAAAGTAGTCACAGACCTGACATCTAGTTTTGTTTGTTTGTTTTTTCCTATGACCATCAATTCTTGAGTCCAAACAACCATGAAGTTTACACTCCTAGGAATCGCACTGGGTTGTGAGTATCTCATGAAGAGAACTACAGCACTAGACAGCCCCTTGCTTGCAGGTGGGCCTTGATAGCAAAGGCAGACAAGCAGAGTCAGCATTGACAGAGTTTTGAGAAGTAGACAGTTAACTTACTTATGGCAAGGCAAGACTATGGATGAGAAAACACTTTGAATTCCTGCACCTGGGGCAGGAGAAGAAATCGACTACCAATGGGCTTCAGGGTGACCAGTGTTCAACGAAGGCATTTGGATAATTCTGAATTGGGTCAATCAGCAAAACACTCTTATTTTCATAACCTGAGAAAGTTACTTTAAAAAAACTGCAACTTCAAGAAATCCCTGGTCAACATGACCAGTAGCTTACCCGGATTCTGGAAACTGTAATCCAAAAGAGCACCTTTTGGAGGTGTGTGTGTGTGGAGGGGGTGGAGAGAGATGAACCTAGATAGATAGAAAATGCTAAGCATTTTAATGTGAGCTTATGGGTGACAGTAAAATCATACCGGTCTATATTGCTTAGTTCCCAGCAATTTCTGAAGATGGAATAAAAAGAGAGACTATTTTAAAAGTTGTTAGATTGGTAATTCCAGCAAATGATTCTGAATATGAAAGGAGCAAGGCTGACACTGTCATCTTTTTTCAATTGATGAGAAGAAAAATGTTAATGGGAAGGGGAGGGTGGAAACCTCAAATGATAAGAAGCTTGATGAAAATAGGCAAAAATTGACTACATGGGGGAGCAGAAGGAGCAGCTTGATGCCAACAATCCTAATCACTATACAAAAGATAAGAATAACATTGAGAGGGAAAAAAGATTTTGTAATAAAGGTTAATGGTTAAAAAGATATGCTTTGTCCCAATTAGCATTCATTTTGGGGTCAGTTGTGCATCTGGAGAGTAGCATCCAGTGTCATTATAATCAGATGGCCTTTTTTTTGTTCAGCAAGAAAGCTTCTGTAGCCAAGCTTTTCAGTCACTTTGTGTAAGGAATACAGGCAATCAGCAGTACAAGCAATCATCAGAACATCTTATCTTAAATCCAGAGACAGACCCCTACAAGGAAGTCCTATTCTCAGACAAATAACAGCAGCCACTTGCAACAAAATGGAGGGGATAAGCTCAAGGAGCTTATGAAACAAATCCTGATTGCAGAGCATGGATACATTGTCAGGCTCCATCTTTACCAGTAAGCCATCTAAATCAGGGGCAACAGTATGGCAGCTGGTGGTTTCCATTACTAGTGAGACAATGAATCTACTCTGACTTTTTGTGAGAGTCTATCTTCAAAGCAGTTTAGCACCATGGATAGATCTTTTAAAGCAGGAATGGATTCACCGTGCTACTGACATGGGATCTATCAGTTAGCTATAGATGGGAATCATATGGCCCTCTGGCTGTTGTTGGACTACATCTCCCAGTATTCATCACCTCTAGCTACACTGGCTAGGGCTGCTAGAGGTTTTAGTCCAACAAAATCTAGAGAGACAAATGATTCCCATCCCTGTCCTTAAGGGAAGCCAGTGAGTATTTCTGCTTCTGGCAGTTGGGAATGGCCAGGGACTGCAGCTTTTTTTTTAAAACTACAACTCTAAATATTCCCAAATCAGATTCTAGAATTTATGATCCACAACAACAACAACCTTTCTAGATTCAGGGAATTATTAGAAATACAACTCAGCATCTTACTATTGGCTGTTCAGGACTTTAGAGAAAAAGCCAGAACAATTCCCTGGTTCTACCACAGTTGCAAATGAGGCACTATGGCTTCCTTGGTGTGAATTCAAAGTGCCACTCCCATACTACAAAGGATCCCATAGGACAGACCCATGGCAGTTAAACTGGAATTACGGTGCTGTAATTCTCTAGAGTGAAAGGGCCCTTGACTTCTGTCATAATTGCCTTGCCTGTAAAGTGTTCTAAGCAGGGACAGAAAAATCAGAAAGTCTCACTTTTCTGCAAATTAATTCCATTCCCACTGCCTTCAATATATACAGTTATTCAATAGACACAATTATTCCTAGCTTGGAGAAGTACATAGTATAACCTACAGTAGAAGAACATTCATATGTTTCAAAGTAGAGAGCTTAAAGATTCAGGTGCCAATGGTTGCCCCTGCCAGTTTTGTTTTCTCACAAATGTGGAGAGGGCCTCATGTTCTTTCCATCCTGAATAAGGAGAAATGTGTGATTTGGGGTAAGTTCTTGTCAAAATGAACGAAATGACGTTTTCACCCATCCCTAGTGGTGGAGTGGTTTGGAACCCCTTGTGCATGGCCTGCTCCTGAAGGTGACTATCTTCCAGGGTGGTCCCTCAATGCTACAGACCTCTTCATTTTCATTGTCAGTTTCTTACAGTTGGTTCTGTAGGATCAATTCTCCTTCTGTTCTATCCAGGAAGTCCTCACATTCTCTGATGGGTTGAAGAGCCTCAACACGTAGCTGCAGTTCACTGACCTTCTGTTCCAAGAAAGTCACCCATTTGCACATGCACAAATGTAGACAGTGGGATTTTCTGGCATCAAGATAAATACTGCAACAGACAATGAGAGAGCCTTCTTCCTCAATCCCAATTTTCCTACCCTTTTCAGACTGTAATAATTCTTACTGATTCTTAATGGTACGGCCGGCCCTCAGAAACTGAGCTCCGAACAGAGGCAGCAGTTATATAGAGTTATTAGCTGCTAGCTCAACTCCCAAGCAAGTCACTCACTCAGCAGAAGCCTCACTTCCTTAGACTATGTGCTTAGGGAGGGCATATGGCCAAAAACAAACAGAAGTTCACACACAAGCCTTAAACAATAAAAGCAACAACAACACATAGATTCAAGGGCTATGCCCAAAACACAGCTCACCTTTGGGTCTCTCCTCAGAGACTGTGGAGATTATCTCAAGGGGGACAAGACAGGGATGGGATTGCTCCCCCATCCTTATCTTGTCCATGACCCAAGTGTAAGTGATTGCACAAATAATTTTCACACTGCAGCCAGCTGAAAAGCACTTTCAGCTGTCATGGTATTAATGGGTTCTTCCATTAATACAAAAGACTGCAGATGGTGGCCAAACGTACTTTCAGCTGACAGCTGACAGCATTTTTCAGCCAGCTGCACTCTGAAAGTGATTTGCACGATCACTCTCACTCATGCTTCCCTGCCGGTTTATCAGGCAAGGAGGATGGGACAGTGACATCCCACCTCTCATGTGATAATCTCTTGTGTTGTGAGGGGAACCAACAATCTGCTAACAATCTGGAAGCTGGACTCAGTCTCACTAAAAGCAGGCTAAGATATGAAGCACTGTACCACTTTTTGCCATCTGGTATCAGGAACTGTCAGTGAGCTGGAGTTTGGTCCACAAAGCTGGCTGCACCTCTCTATATAATAGCATATAGGCTGATTTCAGTATTGGCCAAGAAGAATCATACATTCACAGAATCATAGAATCTTAGAATTGGAAGAGGATGCAAGGACCATCAAATCCTATCATGCAGGAATATAAAAGTACAGCACTCCAAGATGCAAAGAGAAATATGGATATATTCACATTGCAAAATTAGATGTAATGAAGATGATTTTAATCAATAATTTAAAAAATGTACAGCACTCCTAAAAGATGCTCATCCAACTGCTATTTAAAGACCTCCAAAGAAGAAGAGTCCACCCCACCCCATTGCCAAGGCAGTCAATTCCATTGGCAAACACATGTTACAGTAAAGAAGTTTGTCCTAATATTTGAATGGATTCCCTTTTCTTGTAATTTGAATCCATTTTTTCTAGTCTCTGGAGCAGGAGAAAGTAAGTAGATCTTGAGATGGATATTTTACTCCTATTGATACAGCTATGGCTTTTTTGGCTGCCACATCGCACTGCTGACTCATGCTTAACCTGTAGTCTACTAAGACCCCTAGAGCCTTTTCACATGTACTGCTTTCAGGCTAAGTGTCACCCATGCTATGTTTGTTCATTTTATTTTTCCTGCCAAGATGTTGTAATTTACATTTATCTCTGCTGAAATTAATTTTATTAGTTCTGGCCCAGCTCTCCAATATGTCAAGGTCATTTTGAATTCTGATCCTTTCCTCTGGTGTGTTCACTATTCCTCCCCTTAATTTGGGATCATCTGTAAATTTGATAACCATATCTTCTCTTCCACTTGTGTCTTAGGAGTCATTCACACATCATTTTTTTACCGGAATGATATGAATAGCCGCACTCATACATTCTGATTTTGTTATTCACATGTTGAAATGGCATCTATCAAATTTCTTCAGAAATTTAATGGGAGACTGTATGCTTCCAATGCAATTCCTTCCCTTCATAGGCACACAGCACATTTTTCAGTTCTCTCTTGAGAGTGTTAACTTGAGCAGCATCACACATAGGAGCATGTCATGGACCCTCTTGATGCTATCCCTGTTCTTGTTTTCAAAAATGTTTGTATGTATTTTTAATAGGCTTCCATTCATCCATTAAATATGAGACATGAGGCACTTCCAGTTTTATGCCTTCTGTTGCACAGAGGGTCTTTTGACAGCAGGTGTGTACTGCCCTCCACACCCCTCCACCATTCATCCAATGCCTGTGTCAACAATTGATTCACTTAGCAATATTTCAGCTCCCAGTGATTCATCTCTTCTTCCCAGTACAGTGGAAAATATTTCAGACAAGCATTCAAACAGAATTTCACATTGCTGTTTTTCCACTGCCTTCATTGCCTATAAATTCATCATCTATAACATTCTCTCCTGAAGATGGTATGATGTGCAGGATTCAGAATGCTTAATGACATTGATCCCACCACAAAAAGCAAACAGTTCAGAAGCCCAACATTGTGTAATTTTTTTATTCTTCTCACACAGAGTCTACATGTTCTTAATCTGTACTCAAATGTATTCATCCTTCTGAAAGGTTCCATCAAAAAACAAACAAACAAATAAATCCATTTCTCAAAAGGAAATGAAGGAGCAAAGGTTTCTCTGAAATATATTTCACACTTAGCTTATGTATAAGGTAAATTGAATGCAGTTTGAAGTAGTAAAAGCTAGAAATAGGGTTAACATAAATATATCTTCTGAAATAGCATGCAGTAGTTCAGAACAGACAGCCAATGTTTCCGAAGGACCTGTCCAACAGAAAAATATTTCAGTTTTGGGTCTTATGTGGGTGAGTGGTCACTTGACATATTCAGGAGATCCATTCCGGACACCCCCCCCCCCCCAAGCCAAAAAATGTGTAAGCTTGAGTCCCATTCAATTGAATGTGGCTCATGCTCGAGGTGTGGGAGAGTGTGTGCACTGGAAGCCGCGTATGGGGCGCCCACCTATAGTGCAGGCACACTGTATAAAGGACCATCACACCACACAGTCTACAACTCTTATTTGCTAACTATTGGGGTTGGATAGATGGGGGGAAAGGGGCAGACAGAGGCTGCCGTGGCAACCACACAGGCATGGCAATGATCTGCCATTAGTGCGCTGGAGTGGTGCGGTGGCATCTCTTGTGTGCCATCCCATTTAGATGTGAAGCACAATGGACATCATCAACATGTGTACCATCTGAAGGTGTGCACACCAAAATGGTGCTGGGAGAACATGGTAGAGCTTGGGAGCATGAGAATGCTCCGCTCTCCTGAGCCCTTAAATTGGCCCCAGGACGGTGCTTTTTGCCTGTCTGCATTGGACCTATTGACACGAAATGGTCGGCAAAATTTTTCTTTGACAGGACGAGAAATGGGCCAAACCTGATGTGATAGCAAATAAAGTATAGTTTCTGCGGGGGGGGAAGAATCCTTCTTTCTCATTTTAGCTCTTCTCCTCATTCTGAGCCAGCCTTTCAAACTCAGTTGTGTTTCAGTGTTATGATCTGCAGCCAATCCATTAGGTGAAGAGAGGTAGTAGAATACTAGATGCAACAAAACCCTCACACCCAAACACACATACATACCTGGTGGTACTGTGCTGCTCTGTTCCTAAGCCATTCATGTCCCAAATGCTTAGCTCTAAAGGGACCACATGGTCAACCTTGTGGTTAGAATTTCCCCTAATGTGTGGCTCTGCTAGCACCACACTCCACAAATCCTGCCTTCCTCTTTCTCATTTTCAGGCAGGGTAAACAGCAGCAAGTGGGGCAGTGATAGAAGTGAAGGCTGGAGTTGGTACCATCTTCAGCAGTGGCTTGGACTGCTGCTGCTCTGCTACTGCTCTCCTGCTTCTAGAACTGTGAAATAAGGATAGGGCAATACCAATTATTCTGATGAGAAAATCTCCTACCAAAGCTCACTTCCAGCATTCAGGATACTCAGCCCAGTGACTCACCACCACCACTTAGTTTGCCTTTGCTGAGGGTGCGACAGCTACAAGTAGCCCATTTAAATTTCCCACTATGCCTGAAGTAGACAACCAATATGGTTTAGCAGTTAGAATGTTGGTCTAGGGCTTTGGGAGACCATGGAAATTCGCTGGTTGACCTTAAACAAGTCATACTCTCAGCTATAGAGGAGGGTGGTGACACTTCCCCTCTGAACAAATCTTTTCAATAAAATCCCGTGATAGGGTCTCCTTAGGGTCATCATAAGTTAATAACAACTTGAAGTGAACTACAAAAACAACAAATGCCCCACATACCAAATGTAGAGTTATTATAGGGAAATTTAAAAGGGTCTCCTCTGCTATGGAGAATGCCATTTTATTTTCCCACAGTTCCCTTTTGAGAGATGCTACATTAGGTTTCCTTGGGCACTGTTGGTGGCTTTTGTGCTTCTTATTCCAAAGTAAACCTGAGGTGCAAGGTTTGGAAGGGAGACCAATCTAAATAAATTAGCATTTTGCAGAAGGCTGCTTCAGAACTAGAGCTGGTACTCCAGATATTTTTGTTGAAAACTTCCATCAGCCCTAACTAGTATGATCAATGGTAAGAGCTTGTGGGAGATGTAGTACATCTGGAAGGTTAACAATTACACAGTATAAATAATATCATTTGCTAATATTTTGCATTAAAATCAGGCATATTTATCTTGCAAATCAGTCCATGGTATTTTACAGACTTGCATGAATCTTTTGCCAGTGAACTATGCCAAGACACCACATTTGTTTTAGATTTTGTTTGCTCCCCCCCCATTATCACTTTATAGGGATTTCAACCAAACACTTTATCCCTTCTGCCAAATGAAGGTCATGAATATCAATTCACTCTGTTGAGTTTCAGAACCTTGGATAGCTCCTATAAGATTAAGATTAAGGCCATCATCCTGTTAATGATTTAAGAGCACGTAAATCCCTTTTGGACAGAGTGCAGACAGTGATTCTTTTGCCCTTGCAATCCATCCAAAAATTTTCCAGTGCCCAGCAGCTGTCAATCCAAGTGCTGGTTTGACCTTTAAAGCCTTACACAGCTTGGGTCTAGACTATCAAAAAGAGTATATCTTCTTATACAAGCCGATGTGAGCTTTAAGATCTGCAAGGGAGGGCTTTCATTCGGTTCCAACACCTTTGCAGACATGCTTGGTGAGGACTAGGAAGAGAGACTTCTCCATGGCTACTTCCAAGCTGTGGGGCTCCCTTCCATAGGTCTGGTTGGCCCCTTCCCTGTTCTATTTTCACTATTTTTATTCAGGCAGGCCTTTGGATTTTAATTATGGAGCAGTAGTGTGTGTGCATATGTGTGTACACGTGTGTAAAAAGTGTTGTGTTTCATATTTAATATGTTATTTTAAATTGTTTTAAATGGGTTTTACTGTTTTTAATGGTTTCTAATCATGCTTTCAAAATAATATTGCTGATTTTTTTAAAAAAAAGTTTGTAAAGGAATGTTTTAGCTTAATTGTTATTATTAGTATTATAATCCTTCTGGAATTCCACCTTGGAAGAAAGTTAGGATATACATCCAATAAATAAATCAATGATAATAAATAAATCCATGGAAGGAATCCTTGCTGCTGCTGTATACTGGTGGGAAGGGGAAGGAGTGGGGAGGTGATTTAGACACTAAAGATTTGGCTGCTGTTGGCTCCTAGAAGGTTCTTCATCACCACCTCCAAGCTGAGGTCAGCTGTTTCTCCATGGTCTGAATCACCTTGTCCCTCCCTTTTCCACTGATGTGCAACACAAGCAAAGGTTCCTCCTCAGGCTTTACAGCTGTTGAGCAAAAAGAGGACATGGGACTGCTTGTGTGGAGCTATGTGCAGAATAGGATTTTCGCCTCTAATTCAAAGTGGATTCACTACCCCACTGATATGGAAGTCACCATCCTCCACTTATAGGAAGCAGTCACACATATTCACCATGCTTATGTGACTCTCTCATCCCTATATTACCAGATCACCATAGGAAAGGTAATGTAAAAGTAACATACATGATATCATATTGATGCATGGATTGATGTCGGGATGGTCTAACTACTTGGTATTGGTTTTCATTTATAAGTTGCCTTGAAACCTGGTTTTGGGGGAAAGGAGCAATATAAATAAATTTGATGATCATCATCCTCATGATCATCCCCAATGACAGACATCTGAGCATGCAGATGAAAAGATGATGCATAATTCTGTTATACTCCTCATACATATCAAAAACAATTATCAGTAATAAGTGTACAAATTAACACTGATATCTCTTATCCCAGCAAGGAAAGGATAATCTAGTAGCACCTTGAAACTAACTGATATATTTCAACATATATTTTTGAGGACTCCAGTCCAGATCATCAGATGCTTGTATGAAAATTTAGACTTATGCACAACACACAAAAGTTTATGCATAAATTTATTGGCTAATCTCAAAGAAGATGCTAGATCCCTCCTTCCCATGCTCCCTTTCTTTCTTATGCTAAAACAGATAAATGTGACTATCTCTGTAAAAACATTTGTTCCCAATGTATTTCCACATATTCTTTTGTCTGATCTCCTATCAAGCTTAACCATTACAATCAACTGTGTGAGAAGATGGGAAATGCAGTTGCACATCTGAATAGACATTTGTTTCCTGAAATAAGATTGCAATATTTTTTTTCCTGCCAGGCTCCTAATGTTGTACAGATGGATGCAGGCTGGTCCAAGATAGTTGTCTCCATGATGGAAACAGCTGTACCTATTTAATGTGGCCAGCAAAGCTGGCATGAATTTTCAATCAATTGATTTCTATATGACTCATTAGAATTCAGAAATTTGTTTTAAATGGAATAGAAATGACTTGAGATTGCTAACTATGGATAAAAGTGCAACAGGCAGATCCAGTCATCCCATAAACTAGATGCTAGGATAGATGGCTTTTTGGTCTCATTCAGCAAATATTTTTTTATATTCTTAGTGAATATGACCAGCATATTATTGATTTTTAAAAGGAGAGAAAGAACAAACACCTATGCTGTCTGGCCTTATTAGGTAATGTTTTAAATGGTTTTCATTGCACAGATGATTTAATACTACTTTAGATTTTTGGGTGTTTTTAGCTATATATGGTTTTACTTGCATTTCTTTTTAACTGTAAGCTCCCAATCTTCAGGAAAAGGCAAGATATAAATAAAGAGATTGATTGATTGATAAGATAACCCTTTTCTTTAAACATCATTCTTCTTAAGTTATATCATTTTCTCTTCATTTACTGCTAAGTCACAATGTTGTTCTTACTTGAGAGTTAACATGGCAGACCTGTGCCATCCCACTTGAGAAATAATAACTTGCTCAAGCATGTTTTACCTTCATTTTTTTTTTAAAAAAAGTGTAATGTTAGATTTAAAATATATGCCTTTCATTCCTATTTGTGCGTGTTTATAAGCATACTGGTCTGGTTGATAGAAGGATGGATCATAGCAGTGTGAATTATGTCCCAACTTGCTAATACCCTTTGTAAGAAAAAAGAGGTCCTATAAAAACCACACCGGAGAACAATAATAAAGTGTGGGGGAGGAGAACAATGGGGGGAACTCAAGGATTTTCATAACTGTTAATATATATATATATATATATATATATAGATAGAGAGAGAGAGAGAGAGAGAGAGAGAGAGAGAGAGAGAGAGAGAGAGAGTATACATTTTATAGCAGATAAAAGGTCCTCCCTCCATTCCAACTGTCATTATCCTGACCTTGGAGGGAGATATGAACTGGCAGTATCTGCTGGACTTGATCTCCTTTGCCACTACCATTCCCTTCTCCTTTTGAGTCATATCATTTTAGATTGTAAGCCTGAGAGCAAGGAACTGTCAAATTAACAATTTGTAGGCCACTCCGAGAGTATTTCTGGAGAGCGGAGTATAAATATAATAAATAATAATAAAGAGATTAATTGAATTAATTAATTAATAGCTGGGGTGGACAATGGTACTAGCTCTGGGAACTAGTTTTCAAATTTTATTTTTTTTATTTTTTTTTAGAAAAATATTTAGAAAATATTTTTATTTTTAACTTTTCTTTAAAAACATCACATTTTCGTATCCTGAGATACATCCATGGTTCATGAGTTAAACAGGTACTGTATTTTCTGGCGTATAAGACTACTTTTTAACCCAGGAAAATCTTCTCAAAAGTCGGGGGTCGTCTTATACACCAGGGTTCGTCTTATAGGGCAGGTGCTGAAACTTCTGAGCTGGACTGGAGAATCTGTGCTCGCCGCATATGGTGGGGAGAGCTCAAAAACAGCCGCGGCCGCATCCCCACCATATGTGGCGATCGTATGAAAGCAGCTACTGCTCTGATAATCTTGGAAACAGAGAGCACTGGGCAGGCAGGGAGAGCTGACCAATCCAAGCAGGCTTTGTATACAACAAGGTTTCCTGCTAAGGACCTGCATATCATAAGCATTTGAATTTAAATTATCATATTGAAATCAAATCTGATGTTTTTTAAATTTTATTTGGTGTGCGTTGTAAGAGGGGTAGTCTTATACGGTGAGTACATGCCAAACTCTATATTTTAACTGGAAAAGTTGGGGGTCATCTTATATGCCTAGTCGTCTTATACGCCGGAAAATACGGTACATCCCAACAGCAGCTGCATTTGGAGGTTTGTGCATTGGCGCCCTCTCTGTCTTAGCTGACTTCCTTGGAGCCATTGGCTCAGGCACTGGGATTCTGCTTGCCGTCACCATTATTTATCAATATTTTGAAATATTTGTCAAAGAACAGGCGGAGGTTGGAGGAGTGGGTGCTTTATTTTTCTAAATGTCCAAATATTGGCTTGTTACAGACTGCCAAAATAAAGCTGCTTCGGGTCTCTTTGGAAGTATGCTATTTAAATGATGCATGAATCCTAAGACTCCAGAAGCTGCACCAAAAGCTGCACTCCGGTGCTTAGGAATGGAGTGTGGCTTTGGTGCGACCTCCAGACTCTTAGGACCCATGCATCATTTAAATAGCATATCTCCAAAGAGACCCGAAGCAGCTTTATTTTGGCAGTCTGTAACAGGCCATAATGTGGTTTGTGAAAAAGGGAACTATATTTTGACACCATGCAACCTTTTAGTCCAATGATGCCATTTTTTTTTCTTTATAAAAGTGCTACATGCCCCATTTTTCATAATGGGCATCACACAATGCCTACATGCAACTTCTTTACCAGCTGCCTTAAGAATCAAAGTTTACATTGTCTTAGTTTTAAAAAATAGAAAAATCTTATCTAGTGCTGCCTGTAATGCTGGAAACCAATGCATCCACCTTCCTCATGAAACACTGCAGTGGAAATGGTTAAATGATGCCTATGTTGTTACCAATCAGAACTTTGCACACTGTACAGTGATATTTAAATATACCTACACACAGTGGCAAGAGAAAGCCACCACAAAGGGGTTCTTAGTTGCCCCATGGATGAATCCTTAAGCTCATTTCAAAGAAGTACACAAGTTTCCCCTCTGAACTCTGTATTTTAAAAGAATTACTTTTATTTGTTTAAAAAAAGAAAGATACAGAATCATCCCTGTCCTTCAGTTTTCTGATGAATGTTTGGTATCTAGTGCCTTTGTGGTGTTACCTTGGCTTCAAATCCAGGCTTTGAAGCCAAGAGAGAGGGAAAGCATATTAGCCAACTTACATGCCAACTTGATATACAGAAGCCCATGGTAAGGGGAGGGCTAGGCATCCCTATTCAAGATCTCTTCTATCCTATGGCATCCAACTAAGTACTGTCTTGTCTTATTATAGACAGTGAGTCTCACTGCAACCCATGCTCTTTTTTTAGCCCATGTGCCCTTCTATAGGGGAAGGATATGTGCTGCTGTAACTTCACCTCCACTATTTTCCTCTGAATTAGAAAAAGCCAAGGTGTAGGTCTTAAAGCAGCATCGTTTGTAAAAGAGGAGAGAAATGAGCAAGTCATACTGGAGATAACAGCAATGCTATCCTGTCATGCTTTTTGACAGCAATGTTACAAGTGTAAACATTAGACAATAAACTTATTTAATTAAAAAAACATCATATTTTACCAAATTATCACTTTAACCACATGAAATTATGTATATAAAAATATTTATTCTATGTATATGATATTGTAATTTAAAGGTATAATTTTAATTTTGCTAGTTTGTTTATGTCACCACTATTGCCATTACATTCAGTGATATATGGGAATTATGATTTGTAAGTAACATTAGTATGATGATGATGATGATGATGATGATGATGATGATGATGATACATTTTATTTATATCCCATCTTTCCAGAAGGATCAAGGTGGGTTACAATATAATACACAAATAAATACATAACACATACATTACTAAAATTACCTATCTCCGTATCCCTTACTTTTAAACTAAAATATCAACACTATAAATACAAATTAAAATCAATTTAAAATAGGCAAGATTGGGGAGAGACATTTGGGCAAACGAAGGGCAATCTGCATCAGTGTAATAGGAGGTTAGTCTGGAAAGGAAATTACTAAGGATTCTGTATGGGTGTGGTATGGGAGAAGTGAGGTCAATGTGTGTGGCAGAGGGGAGGTGATACTATGAGTTACCACACTGAGTGATGCCAACCCTAGTGACACCACTGAATGGAGGCTTACAGGAGAGTTAGGTGGGTTACAGACCACCGAAAAGTGGCGGTCTGTTGCCACCACCGGTTGCAGCATCCGGGAACCGCAGCAGCCAAATGGCGCGGTTCCCAGATGCTGTAAAGAAGGAGTGCGAAAATCACGCTCCTTCCTGGGCCCCAGATGTGATGCCATGAGGCGCTAGTCACGCACTCGCGGTGTCATATCCGGGGTGCAATGTGCGGACGCAAAGCGTCCGCTACATAAAGATGGCAGCGGCCGTGTGGAACGGCCGCCGCCATTTTGTACGGACTCAGTCGATGCTAGGGTTAGGGGCGTCTGGAAGAGACGCCCCTTTCTAACCCTAGCACGGACTGAGTCCGTCCTAGGGTGCCCATCTGTAACGGGCCATAGTTCATCTCTTTTGGTTGATCAAATAAATGGTGGTCTGGGAAATATCGAAGAACTCAGGACCACAAAACAGCCTGGGGGCCACATGCTAGAGCTACCCTTTCATACCTCACCTTCTGGAATCAGAGACATCTGATACAGAAAATTTGGATTGTGAAGAGTATCTGGCTCCAGATGACAGCTCCCTCCCCAAATCTGAGCAGCTGGTTACTGCAGCAGCTGAGGGGCTCCCTCTTCAGCAGGAATTGTAAATGCTGAAGAGACCCCCCCCCATCCTTTGAAATCTGGGGAAGAGAGCAGGAAATACTTTATTAGAACCAGTATCTTTTAAATAAGAGAAATTGACCCATTGAGCTACTGGCAGCAAGAAGCAGCCACCTATTCATCTCTCAGCAGTTGCTGGAAGTCCCTGTTGCTCATAACTATTCAGTCTCTTTGATTGGCAGTGCTCTTGGTATTCACACATTTCTTGAAATTCTTGAATTCTGGACTGGCTCTGTTTACCAACTCTTTGTCTCATCCTTTTTGGGATCTGGTTATCTGAGCTACAAGCTTTGATAATGATTTTCAGGACCAGTTGAGACCTTGGCCCTGTGTCTTGTAGAATCAGAGAATCTCCAAAGAAGGAGACTCTACCAAGCTCCAAGGCAGCATATTCCACAGTTGAACAGCTCTTATTGTCTTTGAGTTCTCCCTAATGTTTTGGTGGAAACTTCTTTCTTGTAGTTTCATAAAATCCATCTGATAAGTGTAAAGATATATTTGTACAGTCCTGAGCTGGGCAGTTATTGACAAGTTGATATATCTTTACACTGAGTAGGGCTGTTAATAACAGGGTGTTTTGGAGATCTCTCATTAATAAGGTTGCCATTAGTTGAAGGCAACTTGACAGCAATTAGCAACAATGGATAGTCCTTCCATTAAGCAGAGGGTGTTGGTTGCCTCAAGATATTAATCTTGGGTATCAAAAACAACTCATTTTAGATACCACATACCTTTATCATGTGTGTGCATACATGCACAAGTGTGTGTCATTTGCTACTCCAGGAAGCAAAATGTCTTTGAATAACCCTGTGAAGGTACCCTGTTGAAGAGCATTTCAGGAAAAGATATTCTACCTCAACATTAGGAGGAACTTTCTGACAGTAAGGGCTGTTCAACAGTGGAACAAACTCCCTCGGAGTGTAGTGGAGTCTCCCTCTTTGGAAGTCTTTAAGCAGAGGCTGAATGGTCATCTGTCAGGGATGCTTTGACTGAGAGTTCCTTTATGGCAGGGGTTGGACTGGATGGCCCTTGCGGTCTCTTCCAACTCTATGATTCTATAATTCAATTATTTTGAAAACTATTATCTCAGTTAAAGAAGGGAGTGGCTCCATTAATGCTTGTCTTCCATTTGTTTTATCTCCAGATCAAATTAGCAAACAATGCATCCTAAAATGCTATCAGGATTCATGGATGCGTGTTACCTTCCAGGAAATCAGCAGTAACTTTTCTATCAGTGTTTTAGGGGATATACCAGTGAGCTCTAAGGTTATATTTAGCTTGATGAAAAATGTGCCAACCTGTACCTCAATGTGTGGGTGTGCTTTAGAACAAAGTGCTGACACTTGAAGCTCACAGTTTATACTATCTAAAGTGGGTGGAGAAGAAAGAGATAGTAAATTGGGAAGGAGAGGTTCTGCTTTCATACATCAGTGATGCCACCCTGGCTGCTTTCTCCCATTACACTCGTCTCCCTGACACACTACTTCCTTGCTTGTCCATCCCAGTACTCTTTAAGCAGCTGATGGGGATAAATGGCTGTCTTTTCCTCTGTGTATGCAGTTTGTTGGGGTGCATTTACATTTCTCAGTCAGAGGACTCCAAACTACATACCCCAGTGTTCCATAGGATGCAGTCTTGCCAGTTAAAGCAGAATCAAGGTACTATAATTGTATAGTGTAAAAGGGTCCCTGGATGGTTATAGCAGAACTGGAAGATGCTTTGTGGATTTCTGTGTGTTGAGGACGGGATGGGGTATTTTTGAAGACCAGTCAGGCTCTCAACCAAAATATATCTTCATTCCCCATAGAACCTCTGGACTAATATAGGTCAAGAATGCTTTTGGAGAACAACATAGCAAGCTTGACAAGTGCTTTGCCCTGATGTGTTGTTGTTGTATTTGTGTGCCTACAAGTAATTTCTGACCTATGGTGACCCTATGGTGAACCCATCATGGTGTTTTCTTGGCAAGATTTGTTCAGAGGCATGCAGCCCAGCCTCTCCTTAACGTTAACAGATTCCCCTCTTGGCCATGAAACCCACTAGGTGACCTTGTTCTCAACCTTTATGGGAAGGCAATGGCAAACCTCATCTGAAGAAATATTGCCCAAAAAACTGTATGATATTTTAGGGTTGAAATAAGTCAGAAATGACCAGGGAGGCCTGGTAGTGCAGTGGTTAAATGCTGGTACTGCAGCTACTCACTCATAGGTACAAGGTTGTAGGTTCAATTTCAGCCAGGAGCTCAGAGTTAACTCAGTTTGGCATGCTTCTGAGGCCACTAAAATGAGTATCCAGCTTGTTGGGGGCAATTAGCTGACATGTTGTAAACCACTTAGAGACTTGTGAAGTTGAAGGTTTTCATGGCCAGCATCCATGGCTTTTTGTGTGTGTTTTTGGGTTATGTGGCTATATTTTCAAAGAGTTTATTCCTGACATTTCTCCAGCATCTGTGGCTGGCATCTGCAGATGCCAGCCACAGATGCTGATGAAATGTCAAGAAAAAACTCTTCTAGAATATGGCCACATAGCCCAAAAAAACACAAAAAAACTATTATTAGAGACTGCTGAGTTCAATATGAAGCAGTATAGAAATGTAGCTGCTATTGCTATTGCTATTGCCTTGAAGGCACACAACAAAAAGCACACATCAGCTGGGAGCCTGTTAGGAACATTCACATACATACATAAGTTTTCCTTACATGTGCAGATATCCTTTTTCAGGGACTAGTATTCCCTTCCTCCTACTGCAGTACCCAAAGCTCCCCCCATACACACTTATTGAAAAGCCACTAAAACTAGCCCACATGGCCATTCTGTACTTCACAAGCAGGCAGGCTACAAGAAGCATCTGGCTACGTCTCCATAGCCAGGTGTGAAATAATGACATCAGTGCTGAGATCTGCCAGGGTCCTCCAGAGGTCTTAGTGCTGCTGTCATCATCCCATCATATGGGAACAAAGCCAGATGCTTCTCCAATCCTACCTGCTCATTGCAAAAGACAGAAAGGCTGTGCAAGACAGCTTCAGTCATTTTTCAGTAAGTGGGGGGGGGGGTATATGCCCAACGTAATGTAGATCCATGTACAGATAATTACACTATGCTGAGGAGATGTAGGATTGAAGTCATTGTGTTGCAGCTGCCACTGCTATTATTTGGGGCCCCTCAAGGCTCTGGAGATCTGAATCATTACGCCAGACCAGTCCTAGAAGGAGTGATGCTTTTGTAGAAAGTAGCTTTCTTGTAACTACTGCTTGCAGTAGAAGTGAATATTGCCATCTGTCAAAGTTTAGAGGTTCTGTTTTCCTTTGACGGGCAAGTGATACATATCTTAGTAACTGCAAGCTTGGTTTACTATCAAACTATATCATTAACTGAGTGAAATCAGTATTTGCAACTTTGATTACCTCCCTCCAAAACAAAACAAAACAAAAACCCCATCAACCCATTTACAAAAGCTGCTGTGCAAAGCTAAAAATACTATCTTATGGCAATGGTATCCACTTAACTGTGCTTTAATTTCTGTTTATCTTGTATCACTTTTTGTATTCTCAGCTCTAAAATTGATTTCTTTAAAGTTAAAAACAGAGAAAAGAATGGATGGCTGTAACTCCCATTACATGGGGATACTTTTGAAATGTCTTTGGAAGCTGTAGTTGGTCTGGGATGCAGCAATGAACATATCCATAGGTACATTCCTACGGGAGCATAATATCTATTTGGTAATTATTATAGTGTTTTTGGCTTGGATACTGCTGCAGAAGGTCTGTTTGGGTGCTCTTGGGATGTGTATTTGTGAGCAGCCTGCTGAGGACTTGGGGGAGAAAACTGGGCCTTGACCCAGTTGCCCACTACTGCAGTAATTTCTGCAGTTGTTGACTTTTCACTTCCAAGCACAATGGAAAAACTTGATAACCTTTTCAACCCTAAATGAGACACCTAAGAAATTGCAATATTTTTTACCAACTTTACACCTTAAAACCAGAAGGAGTGAATTTTCTCTGTGTTCCAGGTAGGAAAGAAAGTTGGTTTGTCGTAATGAGAGATATGACCACATTCACACTGAATGCATTTTTAAAATATGGTGGTTTTAAATTCTTGTGAGATTTGCTGATTAGTTCATAGGCACTAGAAAGGCAAGTTATACATTTTCATATAACTCATGTTTTATTTATTTATTTATTTTTCAATCAGATTTGCCCGTAAGCTTCATCCAGGACGTTTTGTCAGTTTTCCTCTATCCCCATGAAAAGATCTCTCATCACCACACATATATTCAAATTAATTGAAAATGAATGGATTTTTCTAAAGTAATGGTCCCCTAAAGAATTACTGTGGATGCATCTTAACTACTCATTTGTTTGAATGAATTAAGAAAATCAAGGGGATGAGATGGGGTTTGATTGATCTGAATCTTATTAACCCAGGGTCACAATTACATAGTTCCCACTCACTCCACCCCAGAATTAATTTCTCTACATTATTGAGGACCACATTATTTCAAGAACTGCACATATAATCTAATGAATCTATGGTGGGTTATAGACCGCCCATTTGGGGCGGTCTGGACCCGCCCCTTTCCCCGGAGTATCGGGGCTTCAGTGGCTACACCGGCAGCCGCTGAGGCCCCGATCTGCTGCTTTTCGGGCTGCAGGGAAGCAGCAAAACGCCGCTTCCCCGCAGCCAGAAAAGGGGTGTCCCTGGGGCTTCAAGCCCCAAGGACACCCCGCAGCGGCGGGGAGAAGAGAAAGGGGCCGCTTGGCCCCTTTCTCTTTTAGTCCGCTGGGCGCAGCTGTCTGAAGGCTGCGCCCAGCGGACTAAACCAGGAAGGAGCTCCGAAACGGAGCTCCTTCCTGCTCCGTGTTCAGGGCGCAATAAGCGCTCTGGCGCGGAGCAAGGACGTCACGTCCGCGCTGCTCCGTATAGAGGCGGTGCGGCCGTGACGTCCTCACGACGGCGGCGGCCATATGGAAGGGCTGCCGCCGTTTAGTGCGTGATGGGCACGCACTAGGGTTAGGGCGGTGCGGAAACACCTCCCTTTTGTAATCCTAGTGCATGCTCGTCACGCACTAAAGTGCCGGTGTGTAACCGGCCTATAAGTCTTTCTCTGACAGGAATAACATACAGCCTCAGGATATCAAAGCCAAGCCTCACCTGGAATACTGTATCCAGTCCTGGGAACCACAATTCAAAAAGGACATTGAGAAGCTGAAGTATGTCTGGAGGAGGGTGACCAAAATGGTGAAGTGAAACCATGTCCTATGAGGAGAGACTTAGGGAGCTGGGTATGTTTAGCCTTGGGAAGAGAAGGTTAAGCCCTGTTTAAATATAGGGGTGTCATATTCAGGATGGGGCAGGTTTGTTTTCTCCTACTCCAGAGAATAGTACCCAGGGCAATGGTTTCAAACTACAGGAAAAGAGAATCTAGCACAGCATTAGAAAGAACTTCTTGACAATAAGAGCTTCTTGATAGTGGAAAACACTCTCTCAGTGTGTTATGGAATCTCCTCCTTTGGAGGTTTTTAAATAAGAGGCTGGATGGCCATCTGTCAGGAGTGCTGTGATCGAGTCTTCCAGCATGGCAGGGGGTTAGACTAGACGGCCCTTGGGGTATCTTCCAATTCTATGATTCTAATTATTATTAATAATAATATAATTTATTTATATTCCACCTTTTCCTGGAGGAATCAAGGAAGATTACAATAGAAATGATAATAAAACAATAATATTACAACATAGAATAAAAATACAAAATATAAGCAATAGTCACATTATACTGTCCCCATACAACCCCCACTATTACATCATAATAAAACACAATAACAGTTACAATAGTTAAACCATTAAAAAAAATAAACAATCAAAATGAAATAGGACAGCTAAGGGGGGATGTGGCTATCCTTCTTTATCATCCTCCTCTCACCCAATCACCAACAGATGACATATCTCCCCTCTGATTAATTAAACTCTTTTTGTCCTAGGACATTCACACTGATTGTCCAGAAGTTCTTGCATATCACATCCCATTCTTCTTCCTTGGGAAAGACACTTAAGACTATCAACTACTGAAACACTGCCCTCAGGATATGTTTCTTGCTATAAGTACATGTGCTCAAACAACAACAAATCGGTCTAGTTTGAAGCTGGACAGAATCTCTGTTCAATTTCAGTTGGACACCACCATAGTGAGAAACCTCATGCGTCATGGGTGGTTACTGAGCCATCCTCATTTTAGTAACCAGTATTTCCTCTTGGCCACCGTGCAACTTGCTATTACCTACTATCTTTGCATCATTTGCTCTTGTGTGTGTGAGTGAGACAGTGTGCTTGTGAATGTGAATTCCTTTTTTTAACAGACTAAATTAATTTGGACATTGCCTCTGAAGTTGTTTGAGTTTGAAACCATTATACAAAGGTGGAGATCCCGGCTTCATGTTACCAAAGCCCTTTCACTGCTTCCTATCAAGCTAAATTAATTTCCCCATTGAGTACAACTTATGGGCACGTTGTCAGGACCCCCTGCAATTGAGGTAACAGTATCCAGTTCTGGATACCACAATTCAAGAAGGATGTTGACCAGAATGTGCCCAGAGGGCAACTGAAATGGTGAAACCATGTCCTATAAGGAGCAGCTTAGGGAACAGGGTATGTTTAACATGGAGAAGAGAATAACATGATAGCCCTGTTTAAATATTTGAAGCAATGTCATACTGAGGGTGGAGAAAGCTCGTTTCCTGCTGCTCCAGAGAATAAAGCATGGAACATGGATTCCAGGAAAAAAGATTAAACACCTGAATATTAGGAAGAACTTCCTGATGGTAAGAGTTGTCTGACAATGGAACTTCTATTAGAGTCCCCTTCCTGGAGGTTTTCAAACAGAAGCTGCATGGCCATCTTTTAGATTGTGCATTTATGCATAGCAGGGGGTTGAATTGGATAGCCCTTATGGTCTCTTCACCTCTATGATTATATGAGGTGCCAGTGGAAAATTTGACTGAAGGACTCTGACTCAAATACTTTGGATTCAACCTTAAAGCCATGAATAAAAGACAAAACAAAATGAAAGTGGATTACTGTCCCTCTCAATCAGGACAGTTGGAAGATATCCACAAGGCCTAAATGGGATAGATCCATTTGCTTCAAAGTAGAAAATGTTAAGTTCTTAGTAATTTCAAGTTGAATCAAACATACACAGCATTCTCAGCCACATTTCAAAACATCTTGACATGTTCTGCTGATACGATTACAAGTAGAACACAAGAATAAGATACAAAGAACAAGTGTAACATATATAGTTCGAAAGCAGTGCTTACTCCTTATTGGAGAGCTTGTTTGTCTATAATAGCCTCAGGTTTCTCAATTGCTGTTACTGCATAATATTCCAATAATTCTATATGAAGTTGGTTGAACTGTGAGTTGGGAGTGGAATCCTGGGCTAGCAATCCAGGTTCTACCTGACACTGTGTTGCTAAATAAACTGCTGAGTCTACCTTATTATCAGACTCCATTCATGATCTTTAAGGAGTGAAAAAAAATCTCCTTCAGCATTTTCTCAGAAACTGCCTTCAAAATATGTACTGTAATTTCTAGAATTTTTTGTGTGAAGGTATTTTAAAAAGCTGATGAATGCCAATGGCAATAAAAATGGATGGAACAGACATGTGGCATTTATCTGGAACAGAAGTTGAGAAACATTTATTTAGAGATAAAAGGGGATTATCACCATGTATTTTCTCAGAAGATGCCTTTGGAGTCTGTACTGTTATTTCTGGATTTTTTGAACAGATTTTTTAAAAAGTTGCTTAATGCCAAAATAGTGGGAATGGACAAAGAAACACATGTGGCATTTACATGAAACAGAAATAGACTGATCTGCCTGTTTCTTGTCTCCTAGGAATTTTCTTTATTGCTAAGAGAAAAACACTACTTTTACCATATGGGCATGGGTGTGTTACTGTGAGCAACAAAGAAAGAATGTTTATTTACAGCTTTTTCAGTGGATTGGTGTCACTGTGTGTGCCTGACTTTTTTTTAAGGGAATACACTTCATTGAATTGCTAAACAGGGTCTGCTTTTCATGGATGGAAGGAATCCTCTCACAAATGGCACCTTTACTTGATTTAGAGGGATTCTTCTCCACACAAACGTGTTCATCACAGATCTCTCCTTTCAGAAGAGCCAATTGACCTTCTGTGCACCATTTTCAGTGGGCTGGAAAGTGTGAGGGAGGTAGCTACACTTCAGCATCATAGAAAGCAAGAAGTTTTCCTGACCAGAACGGACCAAACGGTCCTGAACTGGAAACACACAAAGGAAGTTGCTGGGGAGGAGGAGGCCACTTCACATACAATAGTTGGAGGAAGGTCACACACAGAAGTATGGAAACCAGGGAATGTTCCATGAGCTTCCAGGTGCAGAATTGATTTCAGTCTCTCTCTATTATCAAGGATGATGAGGAAGGGCAGCAGAGACAGACTTCAGGGACAGAGTAGGGGACTCTGAAAGTAGCACCAAAGGGAACAGCTGCTGCTAATCCTCGTAGGAGGTGTGTGGTGGTCATGGGGGACTCCTTGCTGAGGGGTACAGAAGCAGTGGTTTGTGGGCCTGACAAGATGTCTCAGGAGGTGTGCTGTCTCCCTGGGGCAAAGATCTGTGATGTGACAGAGAGACTGACAAGACTTGTCAAGCCTACAGAATGTCACCCCTTTCTTTTGGTTCATTTGGGAACCAATGATACCACAAGGCACAGCCTTCAAAATATCATAAGGGATTATGAGGCTTTGGGTAGGAAGTTGAAAGAGGTGGATGCACAGGTTGTCATCTTATCTCTTCTCCCAGTTGAAGGGCATGGTCCAGGAAGGGAGAGGAAAATAGCAGTGGTGAATAACTGACTCTGCAGATGGTGCCGCCAAGAACAGTTTGGATTTATAGATCATGTTCTGAGGTTCCATGAGGAGGGACTTCTGGCAAGGGATGGGTTGCATCTCATGCCAGTTGGCAAAAACGTTTTTGCCAAAAGTCTTAAAAATTTGATCAGGAGGGCTTTAAACTGAGTTTTATGGGAAAGGGAGACAGTATTCTGGAAAGCAAAAAGGTTGGAGAAAATAGTCAAACTGTCATAGAGGGAACAAGACAAACAGTGCAAGGACCCATAAGTGGAAGGCAAAAAAACTTACACAGGCAGCAAGTAAAGGGGACCCATGGTCTAAGATGTCTCTACACTAATGCACAGAGCATGGGGAATAAGCAAGATGAACTTCAGCTTCTACCACAACAAAGCAAATATGATATAATAGGCCTCAATGAAACCTGGTGGGATGAGTCTCATGATTGGAATGTAGAAGTAGAGGGGTATAACCTTTTTAAGAGAAACAGGCCAAACAGGAAAGGAGGAAGAATAGCCTTATATGTCGGGGACATTTACACCAGTGAAGAGATCCAGGACATCAATCCTGGAAGCCAGTGGAGAGCATCTGGATAAAAATTAAAGGGGAGGGAAACAACAAGGATGTTATTGTGGGAGTCTACTACAGACCCCCAAGTCAGATGGAGGAATTGGATGATGCCTTTCTAGAACAGATGACTACACACTCAGAAAAGAGAGATGTAGTAGTGATGGGTGACTTCAACTATCCTGATATTGCTGGAATGCATACTCGGCCAAATCCTCAAGGTCTAGTAAATTCCTCACTTGCCTTGAAGACAGTTTCATTGTCCAAAAGGTGGAAGAGGCAACAAGGGGGTCAGCTATTTTGGATCTGATTCTAACCAACAAGAATGACTTGGTTAATGGGGTGCAACTGGTGGGATCCTTAGGTGGGAGTGACCATGTTCTCCTGGTGTTTGTTATACAATGGTAAGGAGAAGCCAGGCATAGTCAGACACACATTCTAGACTTTAGGACAGCTGATTTTAGTGAACTTAGAGAAATACTGGGGGTGATCCCATGGTCAGGAATATTACAAAATAAGGGAGTTTAAGATGGATGGGAGTTTCTCAAAAGGGAGATACTGAAGGCACAATTTCAAATAGCTCCAAGGAGGTAGAAAAATGGGAGATGTCTCAAGAAGCCAGGATGGATGACTAAGAAACTTTCAACTGAGCTAAGTTTGAAACGGAACATGTATAAGAAATGGAAAAACAGGGAAATCACCAAAGAGGAATTCAAAGAAATAGCAGGAATAAAGTCAGAAAAGCTAAAGCACAGAATGAACTCAGGCTTGCTAGAGAGGTTAAGAACAATAAAAAGGGCTTTTTTGGATATGTCCGCAGCAAAAGGAAGAAGAAGGAAATGGTAGGGCCACTGCATGCAGAAGATGGCAAAATGCTAACATGGGACAGAGAAAAGGCAGAATTACTCAACACCTTCTTTGCCTCAGTCTTCTCAGAAAAGGCAAAGGGTGCTCAACCTGAGGATAATGGAGCAGAAGACAGAATAGGGGAATTTCAGCACAGAATAAGTAAAGAGATAGTAGAGGAATACATTGTTAATCTAAATGAATTTAAGTCTCCAGGACCAGATGAACTCCATCCAAGGGTATTAAAAGAGCTGGCAAATGTAATATCGGAGCGACTGGCAATATTCTTTGAGAACTCTTGGAGAACAGGAGAAGTCCCAGCAGACTGGAGGAAGGCAAAAATTGTCCCCATCTTCAAAAAGGGGAGAAAGAGGATCCCAACAATTATCATCCAATTAGTCTGACATCAATACCAGGAAAGATTCTAGAGCAGATCATTAAACAGAGAGTCTGTGAACATTTAGAAGGCAATGCCATAATTACAAAGAGTCAACACAGGTTTCAGAGAAAGAAGTCATGCCAGACAAATCTGATCTTTTTCTGATAAAATTACTAGCTTGGTAGATGAAGGGAATGCTGTGAACATAGTATATCTTGATTTCAGTAAGGCCTCTGACAAGGTTTCCCATGACATTCATGCAAACAAGCTTGTAAAATGTGGGCTAGACAAGGTAACTGTTACATGGATTTGTAATTGGTTGACCGACCGAACCCAAAGGGTGCTCAACAATGGCTCCTTTTCATCCTGGAGAGAAGTGATCAGTGGGGTCCCACAGGGCTCTGTCCTGGTCCCAGAGCTGTTCAAGATCTTTATCAATGACTTGAATGACAGAATTGGGAGCATACTTATCAAATTTGCAGATGACACCAAATTAGGATTGGTAGCTAATACCCCAAAGGACAGGATCAAACTTCAGAATGACCTTAATAGATTAGAAAGCTGGGCCAAAGCTAACAAAATGAATTTCTACATGGAGAAATGTAAGGTACTGCACTTAGGGCAGGAAAATGAAATGCACAGATATAGGATGGGGGATACCTGGCTGAATGAATCTACGTGTGAAAGGGATCTGGGAGTCCAAGTAGACCACAGATTGAGCATGAGTCAACAGTGCGATGTGGCAGCTAAAAAGGCCAATGCAATTTTAGGCTGCATCAATAAAAGTATAGTGTCTAGATCAAGGGAAGTAATAGTGCCACTGTATTCTGCTTTGGTCAGGCCCCACCTGGAATACTGTGTCCAGTTCTGGGCACCATAGTTCAAACAGAACACAGAGAAACTGGAGTGTATCCAAAGGAGGGCAACCAAAATGGTGAAGGGTCTAGAAACCATGCCCTATGAGGAATGACTTAGGGAGCTGGGAATGTTTAGCCTGGAGAAGAGAAGGTTAAGGGGTGATATGATAGCCTTGTTTAAATACTTGAAGGGATGTCATATTGAGGAGGGAGCGAGCTTGTTTTCTGCTGCTTGAGAGACTAGGACCTGGAGCAATGGATGCAGATTCCACCTCAACATTAGGAGAATCTTCCTGGCAGTAAGGGCTGTTCTACAGTGGAACAAACACCCTCAGAGTGAAGTGAAGTCTCCTTCCTTAGAGGTCTTTAAACAGAGGCTGAATAGCCATCTGTCAGGGATGCTTTGATTGAGATTTCCTGCATGGCAGGGGTTTGGACTGGATGGCCCTTGCGGTCTCTTCCAACTCTATGATTCTATGATTCTATGAAGGGACGAGAAAGCTGACTTCAGGAAGTTCAGGATCCAACCTAAGTCTAGACCCAGCCCAGAGAACACTCTTTCTCTTAGGCAGGCGACAGTAGGAAAATATTGGCTGGAATCATCTTGGCTATTCAAGGTTTTCTGTGCTGGAACTGGGTATAGTCCCAGACCTCCCCAATAGTGCTTTTAATGTTGAACACTGGCAGACATTACTACAACAGCATAAACTCTAGTGGTAGCAAGAGATAGTACACAGCAAGGAAACATTTCAGCCCTTTTGTAAATGCGGTTCAGCATCCCCTCACAGCCAAGAACTGGACTCCAAAACTAATTCTGTTGAAACTATCCCCAGCCAGTAATTCAATTGCACATAGCTGGCTCTATGAGACCACTGACATGATGTGCACCTTGTCCAGAGGAATGCTGATATAAAATGGGCTGTGAGGGGTTATATAATGGAGAAGAGAACAAGAGAAACCAAAGTGTGCAAGCATCTCCCCCTCCCCCCTGCCACACACACACTTGCAGTAAGAACTGTGCAAACAGATTAGGAACAGAGGAAAATTCACTCTCTGTGTCCATTCCCAGTATTCCTATCATTTCCCTCATCAAACTGCCAGTCAAACAAGGTCACTAATACAAATCGACTCTTTCAAACCAATGGACAGCTGGTAACATTTGATGCTAACAAGAACTCTAAAAGCCATCTGTCTGTTGGTGGATGCCCAACTGACTACACAGGGTTGCTCTTTCTAGGAGGCTCTGCTATTCTTGGTTACAGAAGCTGTGTGGATGGTAGGTCTTTCTGACAGTTTTAGTTCATTGAACTTCTCAGGTGGAGAGGGCCATGGACTGCATAAATATTCATATGCATTTTCATGTGCATTTTCCAAGTAACATCATGATTTTTGTACCATTTCCCCAATATTTTCATTTCCATTTTTTAATCTGAGAGCTAGATGCATTCTCCTGCAATGTAACACCTTTCTCTCCAACCTTAATCAAAGAAACCCAGCATCGTGTAATGATTAGAATGTTCGGAAATCCAGATTAGATCCCCACTGAGCCATGAACAGTGGTGTGGTGGGAAATTTGGAAATGCTTCACAACATAACAATAGTCTCTATATGTACACACTCCAAAATGCAAATAGCTACATTGATCTAAATTAGGAAAAATATACAGCCATTTTCATCTCCACTTAAGATAGGTGTTTTGTAAAGCTAATGGGTCTTGCCCACTCAAGAGCAAGCCAGCTCCAAAAAAGGGAGAGCCCATAAACATTCATTATCATTAGGGAAAGGCAGAATTGAAACTCAGAGACAATATACTTCAGAAGAGTGTTGTGAGGATAAAGCAGGGCAGAGGAATGTATGTCACCTTGTATTCATTGGAATAATGGCAGGATGGATGGACAAACAGACATATAGAATATAATACGTTTCTCCAAACAGTGTTGTCAGTCCACTGGTTAGCTTTGAACTGGTTCATTGTTTTCAGCTCTTAACCTGGAGAGCAAGCTTTTTCTGGGAGAATGCTATTGAGAACAACCCATCTCTTTTGACATTGGGCAGAGCTTGGGAAAGTTTCATTTTTGGACTATAGCTCCCCAAACACTTCAGCTACCATGAAGAGGGACTTGTAGTGTGAAAAAGGAATGTTACCATGTTCCACTGTCCAGTTGGAAAGTAAGGCTTGTGGACTTGATGTTGCTCAGACTTCTTGAACTGACCATCCTTCTGCAACAAACAAAAATGCAAGATGAGAAACACAAACATCAAATTCAGCTCAGAAGCAAAACATATGTATTCCCTGTGAAACAATATACATCATTCACATTATGCATCCTAGGATTTTACACAAATAGCTATAAACATGACTACTTTACTTTTCATTGCCATCCCATTTTAGCCAACCATGGTACTGCTATAGATCCAGTGAATCTGTAACCTTGCCAAAGGACAAGTCTGCTTGTGGAAGTCCACAGCCATTACTGACTGGTGCCAAACCCAAGTTCAGTCCAGACCTTGGGAAAGTTCATTTGATGTGGTAAATCCCATAATCAGTCATCAGGGTCATTCCATCTGGGTCATTTGGGAATTTGGAGAGTCCAAAAAAGGAAATTTTCCAGCCTCTGAGTCTATCTACTAGTCTACTGGAAGCCATAGTGCATCTCAGATCATTGTTGTTTCACCCAATGGAAATGCAGTGGCTGAGTGGGAGGGCTCATGTTTTGCATACATTACTCACGTGGCATCCCTGGAACAGATGGCAAGTGGTAGTGGAGAGGCAGAGCTGATGAAGTAGGGGAAAAAATGGGCAGATGGGCCAGTAGCCTGAGCTGGCACAGAGCATCTTCCTACGTTCCATTATGTCTCTTAACACTATGATGGAAAAAACTTGAGAATGGGTTTTCCAAAATATGAAATCAAAAGGCTGAGATCCATATATGCACTTAGATCCACTTAACATTCTCTGGATTGCACCCAGCACATTTCATCCTCTTGAACATTTCCATTATATGCACTCTATGTGTATGCAGTGCATATCTATATCTCAAGAGGTCTCCTCTCACTTGCAATTTCACTGTTGCTAGAGTTGGTAGAATACAGACAAAGGCTTTAAATGGGTTTATGAATGTTGTTGCACATAGTGGTTTGGATTCAAAATTTATTTAGCTGTAGGAAAACAGCTGTTCACTCTCTTCTACAAATATGTATATGCATGGCAATCTTTGAAATCCTACAACCCAGGCCACAGCATTCCTTGGCTGAAATCCTGTTAGTTAGACCATTTGAATCAACTGCTGAATGGTGAGTCAATCCATTGGTAGATCCCATTGGTTCAGTTAATCTACGTAACAAGAAGATTTAGGTCTTCATGTGCAAATTGTTTTAAGCTATTTTAGGAGGGGGCTGCTCAAGTTGTGTTCTTCCAGAATCTGTTGGAGTGTATCTTCCACCATCCCTTCCTATCGGCCATGCCTATGGTAGCTTGGACTGATAGGAACTGGAGCTTTACACCATCTGAAGAGCACAAGTTATCCCCTTGTGGTTTAGGACTGAGAATGAGTAGTCTTCAGCTTGCCTTATTTTTCCTTGTTAGTCTTATTTATCATATTTAGAACTAGAATGCATCCACAAACTACAGTCCCCCAGCAATGGATTAAACAAAGACAATGGTTTCCTGACACATTACACGCACTTCAAAACTATCTGACCCCATCCTCATGGGGGTGCCCTACATTCATCGGTTCCCCTCACCACAGGCTAGTCCCACTGCAAAATTACATCTACCACTTCATCTCCATGCACAAAGACCAGTTTCCTATGTTTTTGTGCACTAACAACCATCATTAAAATTGGACCTGCAACTTCATTTCCATATAAAAAGGATTTGTAATTTGAATTGACATCCTCACATATCAGTGGCATATATATGCCTGTACCTAGCCTCCACCCCACCAAATGCATCTGAGGAAGTAGACCGAAGTCTACGAAAGCTCATGCTGCCAATTTCTTTCTTTCAGTTAGTCTCAAAGGTGCTACAAGATATCTCTACATACTATAAACGATGGGTTTCTTGGCAAGATTTGTTCAGAGGAGCTTTGCCATGGCCTTCATCTAAAACTTGTCCACTGAGTTTCCATGGTTGACTAGAGACTTGAATCCTAGTCCAGCACTCAAACCACTACATCAGGCCGGATCTCTGTATGTACTAAAGGCTTTTAAAATACTATGGCAAAGGTTTTTGTGAACTTCTATTCAAGAAATCTTTCCATTAAGTTTTCCTGTCTCACACAATATAAAAAGCATAAGCCTCTTCCACAAGCAAAAATGTCTTCTGTAGGGTGCATTCAGATACAAATCATGTGGTTTTTAGAGTTACAGGGGATTTAAAGCAAGGAATAAAATCAGAGGGAGGCAACCTTAGTGGATCCCTGGGAGCTATATGACCCTTTGGAAACCAATAATGACTGGAAGCTGTATTTCAGTTCAGGAAAAACACTGAAATGGAGCCTTTTCACTAAAGCAGAGTCCTGCAGCTTGTTTTAATGGAGAATGCTCAATCCTAGAGGCTTCCATTTGTACAATTCTCCTTATTAGGATTCCTCAAATTCTGATGAAGATGGTGCTGCAGAGATCCAAGATAGGAACAGAATTGCAAAATCAGAACTGAGGCCACAAGGGGATTGTGGGACATGTTCCCCAACCACAGCATATAAAAAATTTAAGCACATATGCATAGCCAGTAACATCACATAGCTGTCAATGTGCAATCTAGACCAAGGTAGGAATCATGTATCTTTCCAGATGCTATTAGACTGTAACTCACAACATTCTTCACCATTAGCTGTGTTGGTTAATGTGCTGGAAGATCAAATTCAACATCTGGAGGAGCACATTATCTCTGGCACTTATCTAGACTGAGTATTGATTGAATTCTACAGAACTACTTTTATGTCTGTCCTTTGGTTTTATTCGATTTTGAGAAATCATGAAAGATTAAAAAGTGGGGAGAGGGAGATCCTCAAGGGGAAAAATTGTAAAGTGTTTCTTCTTTGCCCTTCATTTTCACTCTTTAGCTCCAAAAAGCCTATTTATTGCTCAAGTGAGAATGTACTGTTTCACATTTATTACTCTGTGTGTGAAATTTACCAGCAGGAACTCCCTGCTGTCCCCTGCCTAAATGAGAATTTCTTCATTAAAAATATTAAAAGCCATCAGAAGAGCTCATGATCAAATCTGCAATTTTGAAAGTATGGCTGGGTTCCTGCATCAAGAGACACATGTATCACATAGCTGCACCTCTGTAGCTACATCTCCCAATGCTAGTGCTGAGAACCTACCTTGTAAGTGGCACAGCTCCCACAATAAATTTGGAATGGGCTCAATTTTCTTCTCAGCCATGATGTTCACTGGAAAAGCAGGAGTCAATCACTAATTTCTTCAGCCAACTAAACTAACAGTATCAATGTATGGATAATATGGTCAAGGAAGCACATATGCTGACCTCCTGGACTCCTCTGAGGAAGTAGAGTATGAAATTGTAGTAAAATTGACTTTTCTTTCAAGCCTGAACCATGTGTGACCTGCCAACTCAAATGAAGCCCAGTAGCTATGGTCTGTAGCCCACCAATTGGAATGGAGCGGCAGCTCCTGATATTGCTGCTCACCTGAGGCTACAAAAGCATGAAGGTTTCAAGCACCTGGAAGATGACACTACACAGCTGGTGGACTGCATTTGACTTGGTAAGAGGCAAGTTGTGCAGCTGCTCTAATGGTCTCTGAATACACACCAGAGATCGCTTAAAGCCTAACATGATCGAAGTGCTTGCCTGCTCTACTCTATGTAGTGTATCATATTTGTATAAACTGATACTTCAAAAAGCCATGGGGCTCCTGTATTATAATTTTCTCTCACAAAGAAACTAATCCAGTAAAATAATGTCCCTAAAGAAGAATAAATGCAGGAAAGATTTAGCAGGGATGGGAAGCTGGCACAGCATATTGGTTTCAGTGTTGGACTACAGTTCTGGAGACCAGGTGTCAAATCTGCACTCAGCTGTGGAAACCCGCTGGGTGACCTAAGGCAAATCACAGTCCCTCAGCCTCAGAGGGAGACAATAGCAAATCTTCTCTGAACAAATCATATCAAGAAAACCTTGTGATAGGGCTATCTTAGAGTCACCATTAGTTGGAAACAACTTGAAGGTGCACATGAACTATGGGAAGCCCTCATCCATACAGAGTAGTCTGGCAATTCTTGATAAGATGCCACCAGGAAGCAAAGCAAGGTTGTAAGAAAAGAGTATGTATGGAACTACCTCTTATTCTGTTCTTTTTTACCTCAATCAGTGACTCCTGAATTGAAGTTTCAAACACTAAGTGCTTAACTTTAAAAGAACTGTTTCCAGTTTGTAAACCCCACTTAATAGATAATCCTTTGTCACAGGAGGTACATGGGCAGTGTAAGTTCACTGGGCCTTTAAGACATGGTCAGAGATGGATTCCTACAGTGAGAGAAATATGATCAGCTTCTCTTTGACTTGTTGGATGGTTAGCTAAGCATCCAGCTGGCTCACTTTAAGAGCAAAGCCAAAGCTTTAAGATGGAAGAAATGAAGAGTGAACTTGAAGAAGAAAAACTTACTTATTGCACCAGGATGGAAACACAAAAACTTGGCTGGGAAGGGAGGTTCAAACTCCTATGAAAACTCCAGAAAATACTCCAAAGGTTGATGGTTGATGCTCCACATACAAGCACTCCTTTGGAGTATTTAGATAGATAGATAGATAGATAGATAGATAGATAGATAGATAGATAGTAGTTTATTGCAGTCACTTTTCAGCCCAATCCAGGCATGGGATGGGATTGGGCTGGAATGGGGAAAAGCAGATTTTACATCCACATAATGGATGAAATGTAAACATCCCCCAGTGGTGCCAACCCCAAAGGGGGAGGGGCACCAAAAACTACCATTTTGGACCACTGTCCCTTTTACTTTGCTGCAATCCATTTGCTGAAAAACAGCAACAAAATGTTTGTCCCATGAGTGGGACAAAAATTACCTCAGGGACAAAAATCAAGAGACTTCCTCAGGCTTTGTTTGTCCTTGCTGTGTTTATTTATGGAAGGGGGAATCTGTACATGTTTGGTAGGTTAATTTGGGAAAAGGGGGAGACTTTCTCAGGCACTACTGTGACTTTTGTTGAACTTCTATATTGTAGATTTAGTGTTTTGTGGATTTGCGCAAAGCATGAGGAGGGGGAACTAAAATGTCCCACTCTGGATGAAGAAGAAGGAAATGAGGTTTCTAAAGGTCAGTATGGGTGTATCTACACTGTAGCAATAACGAAGTTTGACACCACTTTAAGTGTTGTAGCTTCATCGTATAGAATCCTGGGGTTTGTAGTTTTACAAGGTTTTCCCTGACAAATCATACTGGTGCTTCAGAAAACTACAAATTGAAGCATTCTATAGGATGGACTCATGACAGTTAAGAGTGGTGTCAAACTGCATTATTTCTACAGTGTATATGCACACACTTATCTTCTGCAACAGGGTGGCAAAATCTACTTGGAGGTACATAACACCTCCAAAGAAAGAGGCTCAGCTCCTGGGACCTCAACTCCCTTGACCTTTTCTCAGCTGTTCAGCTCTAAACATGTTAATTCCACCAACATAAAGAGAGAACAACAGAATATCCAAAAACCCTTCTACAATTAATGCTGAGACCAGGTTGGAAGCATTTTTATCTGCAAAGGGCTTTACAAATTGGTCCCAACAGACTGGTACAAAAATATTTAAGATTTTTATAGTTCCTTTTGAGTGCTCAAGAGGATTCACATCCAATAACTCTTACAACAAACCTTTCAGGTAGTTTAGACTTATGAGCTTTATATAGTAGCAGAGCTAAGAAAGGGTTGCTTACCTACTTCAGCTAGCTGAGCTGAGATTTGAACCAGAGCCATTTGGATTCATGGGAGAGGCTCTGAGTCACTATGCTGCTCTCATTTACCAAGCTGTCTAAATTTTTGTTCTCTTCTAAAAGTGATGAGGTCTAAGCTGGTAGACAGTTGTATGGCAGGGCCATGCCAGTCCTTTGATCTAGAATTGCCAGGTGAAATACAGTACAGATTGTGTAGAAAGGGCATTTCAGCAGATGTTGCTTGTCACAAAAGCAACACCTGCTGAAATTCCCTCTTCTACACAACCATTAAAGAGACAGGAATCCTGTTCTCTCTTTCACTTGGCAATCCAGATTGCTGACCGCCATGGTAAAGTCACTTTTTTTACTGAAGAAAGAAGAAACCATAGGTACAGACTATGAATTGGATACTGTTATTAAGAAAGGAATAAATAAGCATAAGTGTATGCATGTGTGTAACTGATGTGTATCAGGCAATACATGTTTTCTCTTCTTTTTTTAATCTCTCCCTCTGTATGGTCTGTGTAACTATTGTTGTACCATCAAGGGCATCTGGTGATATTACTGCCCATATCAGTGGTTTTGCTACCATGGTCTATAGCTGATGTGCCTTGATGGTACCATAGTCTATAGCTGATGTATCTCAGGGTGGATGCTGAGCTATAATTAGCAAATTATATTACTATATATATTATATTAAGATTTCCTGTCTTTTATATCCAACAGTATTTCATGTATGTTTATTAAAATTGATTGGATACTATGGTAATAACATTTCTACTTCCAAAGAAGATAGTAACCTGATTTTATGACAGTAGGCACTGTGTGACAGGCTGCAGTTGCTGTGCTCATTCATCGGTGCCATCCCTCTAAAATCAGAGCAGGTGCACTGTGCAATAATAAGCAGAACATATTAATAGAAAAATCTCTCATGCTTTTCAAGTAGCAAATCATGTTCAGACACCATAGTCTTCAGAAACAAGCACAATTCTTAAGACAAATCACTGGAACAGCAATTGTTTTGGCTGAATTCAATGATAAGTCCAAAACTCTTGTCCCACTGGACTTGATAGGGATGCTCTTCCAACAGTTTTGATTTGAAACTGTTATACTTGAACGAGATAATCAGGACCTGTAACAAAACGTTGTAGTATGGATGACAGTTTTTCAGGGTTCCATCTAGACATACCTGATTCCAAGATATTTCATTCCTTTCACAAAATCATAGAAATTTAGAGTTGTAAGGCACCTCAAGACTCAGCTAGCCTAACTACCTAGAAATGTAGAAATTCCCAGCTAAATCATCCATGACACATGTCCATCCATAAATAGCATCCAATGTCTGTTTCGGAGTCTCCAACAAAGGAGAGTCTACCATCTTCTGAGATAGTCCACTGCACTGTCAGAATCCACTTTCTTGCATTTTTTGTTGGTTTGGATCCTACCCTGTTGAGCAGCAGAAAACAAATGCTTGCTCCCTCTTCTTTGGGGCACCCTGTCCACCCTACCCACAAGAAAGATAACATCCATTATATTTATTATAAATTCACAGAGATGATCAGTTTCCACTATGGACAGCTTAAATTTTCCCCACTACATTTTCTTGTAATGGAGAAAAACGTGAGATTCCTCAGGCATAGTGTTACCTCTGACTTGTTTCTCAAGGGTCTATGCCTAGGATGCAATTTTGTCAGTTCTCACCAGCTAAATTATTATTAGTGTGGCTGATACTAATCCTGGGCCTAATTAAAAGTTGGATTATAGTTGCAGAAGTGTTGTGTTAAGTCCAGAAACAAGATGCAGCTAAGTATTGCCATAGTCCAGGATAAACTGAAATGAATCAAAGACATAGATAGCTTGGTGACAGCAGGTGGGTTAATGGCATCAATCTGGCTGTAGTTTATGGACACTGGAGTTATAATCCAACACATCTGGAGGGTGCAAGGCTACAGAAACCTGTCTAGAGGCAACCTTTTGTGCTTCTTCATCCATGTATGTACCACAGATTATACCTCTGCCCTATTTTGCTAGTGTTTAACTCAACACTTAAACTCAAGCATAGTTTTAACTAAAATCTGCCAACAAATATGGAAAACAAAACAATGGCCCAAAGACTAGAAACAATCAATATACATTCCCATTCACAAAAACACAAAAGATGGAAGTAATTATAGTACCATTGCACTAATTTGCCATGCAAGCAAAGTCATGCTTAAGGTTCTGCAGAAAATACTCCAATCATACATGGAGTAATAATTCCCAGAGATGCAAGCTGACTTTAGGAAAGGAAGATGCATTAGGGATCACACTGCAAGAATATGTTGGATAACAGAGTGCACCAGAGAATTCCAAAAGAAAAACTGCATGTGTTTTATTGACTACAGAAAAGCCTTTGACTGCACAGATCATGAAAAGCTATAGCTTACTCTTGGAGGAATGGGAGTTCCACAACATCTGATTGCCTTTATGCACAAACTCTACTCAGGACCAGAGGCTGCTGTTAGAACAGAATATGGAGACACAGATTGGTTCTCAATAGGTGAAGGGGTATGGTAAAGGGGTAAGGCAAAGGGGGCATACTATCACCCCATCTATTCAGCCTGAATGCAGAAAATATTGTTCATACAGCAGGCTTAGGACCTTATCACATGGAGCCTGATCGTGGGTAAAACATTCCTGAACTGTTTCAGAAGCACGAAGGTGTGATTGTCCATTGTGCTTCTCAAATGTCATTGAAGCATCCCGCTTTTCTTCTGTTGTCAAACGGAATTTCCTGTTATTCAAAAAATGGCTTCTCCATGAATGCTTTGACAATGGAAGAAAAGTGGGATGCCTCAATGATGTTGGAGAAGTGTGAGGGACAATCACACCTTTGCACTTCTGAAAAGGTTCAGGAACATTTTACGCACGGTAAGTGCCTCCATGTGATAAGATCCTTATAGTCATAGGCAGGAAGAGTGAAAATTGGAGGAAAGAATGGCCTGGTCCAGATGGACGGGATAGGACGTCTTCATCATGTGTGGGGGCGGCGCTTCTAGATGCCCCTCACCCCTGGCACATGACGAGGGCGTCAAAATGGTGGCACCCTGTACAGATGGGTGCTGCCATTGTTACATGCTGGATGCATAGCATCCACACATCACAGCGCCATTATGATGTCACGGGTGCACCCTTGGCACACTGCGACATCAATGGCATCGCAAGAAGAACCCGCTTTTTGAGAGTTCTTTTTGGTCTGTGGGGAAGTCCTGTGGTCTGGAGGCTGCGGCTTCCCCGCAGACCAAAACTAGATGCTGGGAGACCATCCTTTTTGGACGGTCTGTCACATGCCAATATTAACAATCTAAGATGCACAAATGACACAATGCTACTAGCAGAAACCAACTAGGATCTGGAATAATTACTGATGAAGGTCAAGGAGGAAAGTGCCAAGGTAGGCTTAATGATAAGCATGGAGAAAACATAAATAATGACCATGGAAAAGCCACAAGTATGCATCCTAGAAAATCGAAATAGTCAAAAAGAGTTTCCATATTTTGGATCAAATATACCCCAGAATGAAGACTTCAGTAAAGAAATCGGAAGGAGTCTAGGAATGGAAAAGGCAGCTATGAAAGAATTAGACAAGATCCTAAAGTGCAAAGATATAACTCTGAACACAAAAGTGAGGATAGTCCAAGCCATTGTATTCCCCATCACCATGTATGGATGTAAGAGCTGGACAGCAAAGAAGGCTGGCAGAAGGAAAATCAACTCATCTGAACTGTGGTACTGGAGAAGAGTGCTGAAGATACGGTAGATGACTAAGAAGACAAACAAATGGGTTCTAGAATAGATCAAGTCCAAATTCTTCTTGAAAGGCAGGATGACTCAATTAAGACTGTATACTTTGGCCACATCATGAGAAGACATGGATCATTAGAAAAGACAATGATGCTGGGGAAAGGTACAGAGCAGCAGAAGGAGAGGAAGACCACATAGCAGATGGTTAGACTCAATCAAGGAGGTCATAGGCCTGACCCTTCAGGATCTGAGAAGTTGAGGACAGAGACTCTTGGAGATGTCTCATTCACAGAGTAACTATGAGTTGAGGTCGACTGAAGGGCAGCTAACAACCACAAGAACATAGCAGTTCTAGACATAATCCTACAGCTCCAGGAAAAATAATATGGAATAAAACTTTGATAAATTCCTTTTCATAGAATCACAGAACTGGAAGAGCCCAAAAAGTCCATCCAGTCCATCCCCCTTCCATGCATGAATAGACAATTAAAGCACTCCTGACAGATGGCCATTCAGCCTCTGTTTAAAAACCTCCAAAGGACAAGATTTCACTACACTACACTCTGAGGCAGTGTATTCCACTGAACAGCTCTTACCAACAGGATAACAGTTCCCAGAATCCCACACTAGCCATACTTGCTAGGTGATTCTTGGCATTGTATTGCACAAAAGGAATTTCCCCAAATTCTGTTATGAAAACAAAGGTGGACCCACTCAAGCTACAGAGAGGTCTGGGGATGAGCCCAGAATGTCTATCAGAGGATAGAGACAGAGCCATCTCCTTGGGCACAGAAAATAGGCATATAATTGACAAACTGAGTCCTAGGACTCTCCTCCTTTCAGTTACACTTGGGTTAAAGAAGACTCTGAAAGATTCCTTAAATCAGATCAGGTAATCTTTCTATTTTGATTGAGATTTCCTGCATGGCAGGGGGTTGGACTGGATGGCCCTTGCGTTCTCTTCCAACTCTATGATTCTATGATTCTTATATATGGCCTATTGATTTTTCTTTCACTCTTTCTTTTAGTAATAAACATTACTATTAGTGATTCCCCACCTGAGTGTGCTACTGTTCCTCTTTCCTCCCTACATTATATATTGAAACTGGAGTGTGTCTAAAGAAGGGTGACCAAAATGGTGAAGGGCCTGAAAACCATGTCCTACGAGGAACGACTTAGGGAGCTGAGTATGTTTAGCTTGGAGAAGAGAAGGTTAAGAGCTGATATGATAGCCCTGTTTAAATACTGTACTTGAAGGGATGTCATATTGAGGAGGGAGATAGCTTGTTTTCTGCTGCTCCAGAGACTAGGACTTGGAGCAATGGATACAAGCTACAGGAAAAGAGATTCCACCCCAACATTAGGAGGAACTTCCTAACAGTAAAGGCTGTTCGACAGTGGAACAAACGCCCTCAGAGTGTAGTGGAGTCTCCTTCCTTGGAGGTGTTTAAGCAGAGTCTGGATGGCCATCTGTCAGGGATGCTTTGATTTAGATTTCCTGCATGGCAGGGGGTTGGACTGGATGGCCCTTGCGGTCTCTTCAAACTCTATGATTCTTTGATTCTATGATTCTATGGTGGTAACCATGGAGATGAGGACACCCTATAATGGTGTGCTGGCTAATTCTCCCTTTTATATTTCTTATTGTAATTGCAATAGAAAGCTGCCAAATAATAATAAATGAAAACTTTTATTTTTATCCTGCTTTTCTGTGATAAAACAATCAAAGCAGCTAGCAACAGATTAAAACAACCATATACAATATTAAATCTCAACATCCCCCCTTACAAAAGAATTAAACATAATACAGTTAAAATAAGTATTATAACATAGTGGGTGTGGAAGTGCAATACATGGAGTGAGGGAGGAGACTTTCTATGGCTGGGCAGTTTCATTCAGGAAAGGCCTGCTGGAAGAGATGAATGCACACTATTCATTGCAGAATAGGTGTTCCCAAGAACCCATTTGTCACTGAGCCCACATTTAGATTCCACCCGCATCTGCTTCCACTCTGTAGGAAATTGGCTTTAGTGGCAATAGAAGGCACTCAACACTTTGCACAATCAAGTCCTTAATTGTAAGCACTTGCTGCGTCATCTACAGCTCCTGGTTTAAGTAAGACAGATTTCCTGTGGTTTACTCTGAGGCAATGGTAAAATGGTGTGTGTATATGTCAGCCTGTCTGTCCCCCAATTATTTGATTCAATGGTGAGTAGGTAAGGAACCCAGATGTTGCAGATAATATCAAACTGGTATCATGTTTGGAGGATCAAGGCAGCACAAAGTGCCCAGCCCAGTGTGGCATAAATTTATGGATGTCAGCAAGATTATTTTATTTAAGTGTTCGTTTATCACATTTCATGTAGGACTCCTGAGGTGACATACAAAAAAATAAAAAACAAAACAAAACAAAAACAAACCCACAGATAAAACTTTAAAAACAGATAAAACATCATTTAAAAATAATTCAGATGGGAACAGATGATGAATTGGAACTAGGAACCAAAGTTCCAAGCTTGGAGGTCATAACCAGAAGTCAGTGAAGACTATTTTTGGGCAGACCTCAGCTCCTAATATTCCTGATGACAACCAAAAGTCATTCATAAAGCTGTAAGAAAAGCCATGTTGGATAAGACCAAAGGCCTTCCTAGACCAATATTAGTTCACACAGTATCCCATAAGTTGCATATGAGATGCTTGCCAGCTGAACATTAGCTTAGCTGTGTCCTCCATTTTGATTACACTACCAACAGATATATCAAAGCTGCCTTTGATACCTGCTGTCATATATTGCCATCCTGACTAGTAGCATTTTATGGCTATGTCCTCTATGAATTTATCCATTTTCCCTTTATAGCCATCCTACTAATCATGTGGCACTCTAGCAATCAAGAACACTTTCCCTGCCTATGGAAAAAGCAATACTCCACCATCTAGCCCTGTTGACTCAACACTAAGCATGAAGTTCGTCTAGCTTCCAGGTTCTTTCACTTATTAATTCTATTGATTGAATGACTGGTTAAATTTATATCCTGCCTTTCCTCTAAATTGCTCTGGGTGGGGATGGAAAGAATATTTCAGTGCTCTAAGGGCAGTAGGGAGAGAGAGAGAAATAAGAAAGAGGCTGGAAAACCTGATAAATAAAATCCTCTTCAATCCCATTTTCCAGTTCCCAGTCCTTGAAAACTTTCCACCCACCCTCACCTATTTCTTGTTCCCCCAAGCCAGGAAAGTGGGAGGTCAGCTCATTCTGTAGACTGTGTTCCAATAGCTAGCACATGATAACTGTATCAGTATCATCATGAAGCTGCTATCAGAAAATATGTGACAAAGCTATAGACCTCCAGGATTCTCTCCTGGCTCTGACTGCCCACCCTTCTGATGTCACACAGGGGTCAGGTGGGGGTACACAGGAGAGGATTCTAGAGGGCCATGCTATATTTGGGGTCACCAAATGTTCATATTTCATATCTGGAGCCAGCACATTCTTGAGAGGTCATTATGACCTTTAGAAACACTAGGTTAGGTTTCCAGTAGAAAAGAAGCAAGATCTGAATCATGTGGTTGATCCATGTAGTAAGGCTGAATGGGTGGACTAATTGCTCCTTCCTTCCCCCTAGTCCTCTTGCACCAAGAGACAAAGGAGGTCTCATTGCACTGATGTAGTAAGCCAGTTTTCTCTGCCTACTGCCTGCTATGCTTCCTGTCAACCTCCCTGTTTGTATATAAGGTAATGTACAGTAAACCTGGGCTACTTGAATAGTGAACCTGAGCTATTGAAAGGTACAAGAAAATAAAGAGTGATTTGGGCCCAGGTGATGTGTTGGAAGTTCTATAGGAACCAAGGTAAATTTTAACCAGTCATGCACAAGTCTGAGACCTATGTAAACATTTAAAGAAGAAGAGTAAAGTGGAATTCACATGCTTTATGTAGCATTCAAACCTTATTCTGTGGGCTCTGAAATTGCCCTGATTCTTTCACTGTTTCAGGTGGTTTTTCAACCCCAAACCATCCCAAATGGTTAAAAACCATCTGAAAACATGATCGTTTATCCTATAGTAACTCCTATAATGTCCAACACTCCTTCCCTAAATAAAACAAAAGCTTGAAAATCAACCTAAACTAAAACTGGAAATGAAATAATGCCTGATCTCTTGACAACATGTTGGTGTGGCTTGCCCAGGTGGTATGGGCATGAAAATTCCCTGCTTCCTGCATTGCATCTGAAAACTTTACAGTAAAAGCTAAAGCTGGTAGCCTGGTAGCTGCTTTTAATTATAGAAAGTGTGAACCTTCACACCATGGGCCTTGTCCATTCATAAAGATCTCCACCTGTCACATGAAGACCATGTTCAGAGCCTCATCCTCTCCCCAAAGCTTCTTAGCATCCTCACAGCTGTCCCTCCTGGCCAACTGAAAGAGACGTCCAAGTCAACAGACTGTTGTGGGAGCAGAACGAAACTCCCCAGAAGATTCCCATCTTTACCTTAGTAGGAACCTTCTGGAAGAAGCACTGCTCTTTACTACTTGCCACTAATAACTCTTGGCTGAGCATGTGCCTGTATTTTCCTTCATCTGTTTGCCTAACATTCACCATATTGGGTTTTGGACACTGACCATGCTCAGTCTACTCAACCATGTCAATTGTCTTGGCTGAGCAACTGGAGTCTCCCAGCTGCAGCTCTGCTGCCGAGCTTCTGACACAGGGAGGATCTATAAGTATCGTTGTGTCCTTTGCTCAATTCTATTCTGGGAACAATCAATCTTAGGTAACTCCCTTGCATCATACCTGTTACATTCTTCTTAATTTACAAGGATATGAGCTCATGATGTATATTAAAAGAGACTCTGCTTTGAGGACTAATAAGTAACTGGATGAAAGCCAAAAAAAAACCAAAAAAAAACACCTTGGCTTCAATCCAGAGAGTCCCTTTATATGCATATGTGGGCCTTACACTGCAAGGGAGGATTTAGAATTGTTGCTCTGTCAGATGCACTAAAGCTAGCCCAAAAATCCTCTTCACTGCTCCATCAGTTATTAATTAGCGAGTTAGGTGTCTATTTGCCCACATTTTTGCCAAATGAACCTAGAGGCAGTTTGCGACACTAGAATAAAACTTTCAGTCATAGAATATAAAACATTCAAACTGGCATCACACATAAAACAGGGGTGGGAAGTATGCAGAACGTGTGACTCTCCCAAATATTTCTTTAGCCCCACAATACACACACACACTAGACACCCCAAGGGAACTGTCACATTACAGTATGCAAAGAAATTTTGTAGTCTCAAAGGTACTACAAGATCTCTGTGCATACTGATTTTCCAGAATAACATGGCTATGTCTTTGATTTCTACACCACTGAAAGACAGGTTATTCTCCTTTGAAAACAAGTCTAAGAGCCCTACCCACCTTGCTTTGTCTGTTTTGTCTCTTAATGCCATACTTGAAGATTATTATGCATGAGGAATAAATGTTCTTGTTTTTAATGGTACCCTTGATGTAAGCCACTTACAATAGCAACATTAACATTACACCAGTTTAGAATGGAATCATGCACTGACATCAATAAGACTTGAATTAAGTGTAACTAACAAATCATGTTTGTTTCAATGAGTCTACTCTAGGTTTTGGATTTACTCCTTTAAATTGATCCCAGAGTCTGGCCATGAGCAGTAGTAGTGATAGGCTCCTACATCTGTTGATCTGTTCTGAATGTTTTCTTAACTGTAAAGGAGATGTCCTAAAATGCTGAATATTGATCCCAAAGCAGGCTCAGCACTCCCATTACAGTTGGGATTGAAACCCAGAATAAAACCATTGACACTGACCTCATCTTCCCATATGGGAGCTACTACTAGTCACCACTGGCAACTGGAGTAGATATTTTCAAATCAATCAGATGTTGGATCATGGAACAAAGATCAATTCACTGGATCTAAAATCAGTTGATCTTTCTAAACATGAAACTATGTGTGTAAGCCCTCACAGGTGAAGTAGAATTACATAGCAGAACTCCTAAAGCTTCAGTTAGTAAAAAGTGGAGGTTCCTCCACATATCAGTGACCCTGAAGTATTGCACCCCAGCTAGAAAAACAATCCAACTCTCCTGGTGGCAACAATCATTACAGCAAAGTAGAAATCATGGCTTGCCACAATAATTTCAATGCAAATCTAATTTTCTCAGCAGAACTATTGTTAGAGCCATGTAAAGCTCTGTAAATGCTTGAAAACATATTGTTATTCAGATACAAATAATCTATGCTGTGTTGTTGTTGTTTTTCCATTTAATAACACTAAAGATGATTAAGTCCCAGAAAACTAGTGTAACTATTGATGGCAATTCAGAAAGTTCTGTCCCTTCTATTGTATACCAAATGTTTTTCAGCTATCTATAAAACCAAGAAGACAAAAAGGAGAATGGTCAAACACACTACTGTAGTTAGCAATAATAATAATAATAATAATAATAATAATAATAATAATAATATACTAGAGGGCAAGCAAATTTTGGAAAGGAATTTGATTCTTGCCCATCAGTTTTCCTACTTATTGTTCACTGCAGTTTTTGAGGAGTGAAGATAGACTATAGTATTCTCCACTATGCATAAAAGATAATAGCATCCATGGAACACAGGCCCATGCAACAACAGGCCCATGGAACAAGTATGGATTGGCCATTCCTATTTCCACCATGACATACACCATGACCAGGATGACAACAACACTTCTTCTGGCAATTTCAGGCAGTCTACAATAGATCTACTTTAGATATTATATTATGAGTAGTCTCACATCTTCTTGAGAGTGAGAGAGATAAAAACATTTCAGGCAAGAAATAATTGAGCAAGAGCATGAAGTGGATTGTAGGCAAGTATCTTCATTTACCCAGATACCTAACAATCATGAATACATATATAACAGATATTTCAGGATGTTTAAGCAGGGCTTCAACTAAGTTGTAATACAACTACAGCCAGGTTATGTGTCATGCTCTTACTAAAATTTTCAATAGGCAAATGCACTACATTCTGAACATGTAGACTTTAGTATTATTAGATTACTGTACATAAAGATAGAGAGCCAGCATGGTGTATTGATTTGAGTGTTGTATTAGAACTCTGGACGCCAGGATTCAATTCCGATCTTGGTCATGAAACCCATTCAGTGAGCTTGGCTCTTGAGTGAGTTACACTCTTTCAGCCTCAGGGCACTGTTGATGGCAAACCTCCTCTGAACCAATCTTGCCAAGAAACCCCCATGCTAGGTTTGCCTTAGGGTCACCATAAGTCAGAAATGACTTAATGACACACAAAAATAATGACACAAAGATAATATGTGCGTATATTTATTATCGAGGGAAAAAAGTTTTGTTAATATATTTACTTTTCCACACCCTAAAGCACGTTTCAATATAATGGTTCTCAGAGATCTAATCAAAAAGGACTGAGAAAGATTAAAACTGGGGAAGTTAGCATTTACCAAGTAAAGAGGGGGAAATGATGCTATGGAAATAGCAAGGCTGGGGACAAAAAGCTATGGTGCCATTGATATGGGGCCATTCAAGCATTTAATTGCTTCAAGAATCAAGCAATGGAAATTGATAAAAGAAAGAAAACAGATCAGGACCAAATATATTTGCCAGATTCACAGGAAAAATTAGGAAAGTGTTGTGCCACAGACCATCCCCAAGTGTTTCAGCTTTAGCTGAGCACTCAGAAATGGGTCAATAATAACCTCAAGCCACATCCTTGGCTACTAAATGACCAAGCATCACTTTGATACACCCAGAAGCTGGATTCTTAATCACTTAGTCCCTACAGCAATGATAGGATGACTGAATGACGCCACTGGACTATTATCCTTGTGACACCACAGTTTGGTTCAAAATAGAGAGGCTTGCCATTGGAGTTTGTCCTGCAAGTTTCCAATAGAAGTAACATAAATAAATAAATAAATATCCTGGATATCATCATCATCATCATCATCATCATCGCACATTTCCCCCAAAATTGGGACTCAAGGTAGCAATTAAATCTAAAACAAGAATACAACCCACCCTCCCCAACCTCAGGCTTGCCATCCATGGATTTAAACATCCGCAGATGGCAGGCCCCATTGGCCCAAATGGAAGCTGATGCCTACAGCTTGAGGTCCCACATTTTTTGGCATGGGGGGGGGCTCTCAGAAATGAAACCGAAATGGATACTTAGGGCCCACTGCAAGACTTAATTAAAAAAGTTTAAAACAAGAATAATAATGCTAAAAACATATGTTCAGCTTGAGACATTTGGTCAACCAGTTCCCAGTACCTTTGAGCCCACTTCTTCATCACCTTGCTAACACTCATAGCTGGCAACAAATATGGAGTTTACAAAGTGTCTCCCTAGATTCAAGTGTATACTGCATTCCAACATATTGAACCTGACTTTCAAATTCACAGGCTCTTTAGCAGGATTGGTAATGTATTCTCTTCAGGTATGTGAGATAAACAGATCTTCCAACAATAGGGTGGGTCAGTAGCAAAACATGAGGGAAACATTGAACCTAGAATGGAGAGGGAACCTAGAAAGTCCAGGAAATTTAGTATGCATTTGCAAAACAAAGAAAAAAGCATATTTCTTTTTGTTTTGCAAATGCATACTAAATTTCTTAGACTTTGAGAATCTCCCACTGACCACGTGGTCAGAAGGAGAAGGTTCCAGCCTGCAAGTAATACTCCTTCATACCATCTGAAATTATAACAAAAAACAGCAAAATGCAGGTCTAAAACTTACATCTTCATTTTTTCTCTCCTTTATGGTTTTTAACGCCTTGCCTGATGTAGAAGCTAGTGGAGCTTCGAAAGCTTACAACAGGTAATTGTGTATTTTGGTTGTCTCAATGAAGGTGTTATTGTTTGATGGATTTTTTTATTTCCTCTGAAGCAAGGCACTTGTGATTCCCTTTCATTTTGAAACACTGTCCTACTAAATCTGCCTTTTGATGAAACAGTTTCTCAGCTACCAATTAAGTTCAGCACTAGAGGACAAGCAGTGTCACTTCTAATATATTTCTGTTTATTTCTGTTTCTTACACTTATAAATCTGGAAAGCAAGCACAATTAAAGAAACAAGTGAATAGGTTGCAGAAAGAGTTCCACAGCTTCAAGCTCTCCGACTCGTCCACACTGCTGCCAGAGTCCCATTCAAGTGAATAGAAAATCTCGAAGTGACAGATGCGGGAAAGATTCCAGCATCAAAAACATTGGTTTCAGTTCATCACATTTCTGAGTATTTCTGTAATCAGATGATGCTTTTGAGATTTGGGTTTGCATTTTCCACATCAAAGTCCACTGTGTAATATTGTTGGTATTTCCTGTTATGCATACATTTGCATTTTCAAATAATGAGTTTCCAATCATTTCAAGTAACATGCACTTAGTTTATTTTAATTCTTATTATTTAAAAAAGCTGAGGCCAGACTAAATTTTATAATGCATGGACAGAAATAGCATGTACTCAAAAACATGCAGCATCTGGCATGTTAAATGAGCCTCAGAAGCAGCCTTTAGAAATTCGGTACCATGGACAACAGTTTTCCCAAAACAGTAAGGGCTGTTCGACAGTGGAACAAACTCCCTCGGAGTGTAATGGAGTCTCCTTCCTTGGGGGTTTTTAAGCAGAGGCTGGATGGCCATCTGTCGGGGACGCTTTGATTGAGAGTTCCTGCATGGCAGGGGGGTTGGACTGGATAGTCCTTGTGGTCTCTTCCAATTCTACGATTCTGTGATTCTAAATTCCTAGATACTTAATCTGAAATTTTTACTGGTTGCATTCAGGTGCCTTTACTACAGTTTGAATACTGAGCAGTAAAGGATCTGCAACACAATTGGGTCAGCATTTTGGGAAGTCTGAAAAGATCCACCCTTGGCAAAATGTGATCTCTGGCATTCAACAATAGTTGTACTGATAACAAAGCAACACTCTTATGGCCCAGTTTCATCAGATCATGTCTTTCTACTTTCAGAAGATTTTTAGAAAGATGACTAATGTAATCAGGAGATATGGGTCCAAAACACACTGCGGAAATAATCTAGTTTGAGACTGTTTTCACTGTCTTGGCTCTATGCGAGGGAATTATGAGAACTATAGTTTTGGGAGACATTTAGCCTTCCCTGTCAGAGAGCTCTGGTGCCACAATAAACTGCAATTCCCAGGATTCCCGAACACTGAGCTAGGGCAGTTAAAGTAGTCTCAAACTGGATTATTTCTGCAGTGTGTTTTGGACCTATGTGAATCTCTTCTAGTTGATGTAGGTTTTCTATCAAAAGAAAACCAATAGGACAATTCTAGATTTTAGCGATTTCCAGTTTGTAGCAAGAGATACAAAGTAAGAGTCAAAGAAAAGGAATGATGATTTCTGAAACCCTGAGAAACTGTTGGGAAATGTTGTCCATAGCAAAGTATACAACTGCACTACACTTAACCATGGAGACAATAAAATGTGTCCCAAAATAATGTGTGAAGGGGTTTTTCTTTTTACTCTTTAAATTCATGAATGTAAATAGAACTCTGCAGTTTAATTAATGATGCAGCACCAGGTGGATTCTGACTTGGTAGCTAATTTTTCCACCATGAAAAAGAAATGAAACCCGCTTTATATAGAATTCTTGCAAAAATATGCAATGGCAGCAATGGACCAGCAAAAGACTATGAGAGTCATACAATGCCATCAATAAGAAGCAATTAGAAGCAAGTGCTGTTTCAAAACTATATATACCATCCTTGTATCTTATTCCACTGCTTTATCAGCAGAGCATAATAACATGTTTGAAGCATAGTTCAGAATCTTTCGAACATCTTTAAACTGGAAATCACCTGGAGCTAAGGGCCCATTACAGATGGGCACCCTAGGATGGACTCAGTCCGTGCTAGGGTTAGAAAGGGGCGTCTCTTCCAGACGCCCCTAACCCTAGCACGGACTGAGTCCATACGAAATGGCGGTGGCCGTTCCACATGGCCACCACCATCTTGACGTAGCGGATGCACTGCGTCCGCACATTGCGCCCCGGAAATGACACCGCGAGTGCTCGCTTCGGCACTTGCAGCGTCTCTTCTGGGGCACAGAAAGGAGCGTGATTTTCACGCTCCTTCTTTGCAGCATCCGGGAACCGCGCAGTTTGGCTGCTGAGGTTCCCGGACGCTGCAACCGGCAGCGGCGCTATACTGCCCCTTTTGGGTGGTCTGTAACGCGCCAAAGATTTTTTCTCTGTCTTAGCAAACTGTGTCCTTCAACATTGGTCAAACTCATTTGGGCTTTATAGTCAATTTCTGACTTTTCATCTTTACATGACAATATAAGAATTATCTAGTTGATCAGGAGGTTCCTATTATCAGTGTTTCTACATAGCCCTGCCTCTAATCTAATATTTTGTGCATCCCGAAATTTCAAAGGTATTTTCTTTTTTCTTTTAAGTTTGCATGAAAATTTGTACACACTATCATCTGCATTTCTCCCAATACTTGCAATTTCTCAGACTATATATATATATATATATATATATATATATATATATATATAGCAAGTTTCCTACTAGAATCAGAATATTATTTCACCTGTATATGAATTTTCTCCAATATATGTATTTGTGTAAACATTTTTTTAAAAAAAATGGGATACAAAAGTAACAGAAATATGAACTTCAAGGAATAATGGAATAGTGAGGGGGAAGAATTTCACTGGAGTGAACAGTCTCAAGGAAAGCATCCTTCTGCACCTCTTGAGATTCACTGTAACAAGAAAAACATCTCGCCTTAAGAATCGGAAGTTTTAGAAAGGTGTTATGGAGAAGCAAAGCAATGGATACATTTAAAAATGAGAACAGGGAAGTATGTTAACAGCTGACAACACACACAGGGACATGTTTTAGTGGCTGGGAAAAATGTATCTATTATTTATTTATAAATAGGTAAAGATGCATTAGGTAAAATGCAGAAATCAATGCACACAAGAATATGCATAAAACTGCATGATTCTAGAATGGAACAAAAAACCATAACCTTACGGAATGATAAGGAATAAAAAAAAAAGAATGAAGAAAATGAATGTGGGATTTGGGGGGGAAAAACAGAACAGGAAGATAAAGGTTTGTTTTTATGAATAGACACAAAACCAATACTGAGAAATTTTCATATCTTTATAACTGAGTCTGGTTTTATGGGTTGGCTCAAAATTGCAAAATTTGGCAAATTTGCACTAAAATCCACACTTTCTCCTCCTTACTGTTCACATGAAACATACCATGTCAGAGTGTGCTCTCTTCCATAACACAGTATGCAGGCTAACCCTCCTCACAAGAGTGCACATGGACAGAGAGAAGGCTTCTTGATATCTATTTGTAAGAATGCAACTCCTTGTGTTCCTTAGAAACAGCAAGTATGTTATAGGTACATAAGGCATGGTGGGAAATGTGTGTCCTCAGCTCCTCCACCAAAAGATTCTGAGATTCCCAAACCTCCCTAACTGAAAATTTTGAATGGAATTTTTTCCCATTCACAACAACAACAAACTCCCTCAAAATATGCGGTTAGGATTCCGATCCTCCCCCAAACATGCATGTGCACACACACACACACACACACACACCAAATTGGCTGTACTTGGAGTGATTCCTGGAACTATAAGGAATGCTCACCATTTCCAGACATTCCAACCCCAAAGAATGCTCACAAAAGATTGCTCTATATCCTGGAGAAAAGTGACTAGTCATGTATCACACCCATCTTCTGTTCTGGGTCCATGTAAAACAGTAGTATAAAAAAATGCAAGAGCCAGTGTAGTGTAGTGGACTAGGACACTAGGAGACCAGGGCTTGAATCCCTGCTTGGCCACAGAAACCCACTGGGTGACCTTGGGCAAGTCACACTCTCTCAGAGGAAGGCAACAGTAAAACTCTCTCTGGGGAAATCTTGCCAAGAAAACTCCATGATAGGTTCTCCTTGCCTAGGAGGCCGCCGCAAGTAAACACATGAGCTGAAGCTGGAGGAAAGATCACAACTTTATTCAGCAAACAAATAAAATTAGTAGGGTTGGCCCAAAGCATGAGGTCAGGATCTGTAGTATCGAACTACCCCCCGGTTGTTCGATAAGCCACATATCTGGTGACCGCCAGGCAATGGGATGACCTAGGGGCTATGCCATGCCACCAGCCACTCACAGCCATGCCACCAGCCGCTCACATGTCCTCTAAGCCCCTAGTTACTGGGAGGTGCTACCGCATTGTGGCCCCCGCAATGGCCACAACATATGCCCTCATTGCCCCCGGGTACCTAATGACTCCCATACCAGTGCTCCATAGCCCTGGTAACCACACCAACCAGATCCATGAACTATGCTGCTGCCCCTGAAATTGTGACTAAAGCCACCAACCCTAGGGAGGAAGGGTGGGAGAGCCAAGCAGCAAATGACACTGGGGCTAGAGCAGATGGCCCTTAAATAGGCCAGGCCCCAGCATGCATAGCAGGTGTGGTGGCCCCTCCTCCAAGGCAACCCAGCCAATGGGCTGCCCTGGAGGACTGGGGCACACCATAGAGAGGTCCTCCTGCCTCCCAGAGCAGTCCACTGAGGTGGAAGGATCTCTCCTCCTCACACCAGCCCAATAGCAGCACAGCTTGCCCCACCAAGGCATGCTGGGGCAATCCTGGGAGCCTTGCCACGCGGCTCCCGGCGGCAAAGCGGCCTGCCCAGTGAGGCGGGCGGCTGCTTGTTGCAGTCACCACAAGTCAGAAATGATTCAAAGGCATACAACAATAACAAGTATAAAAACAGTCAATAAAAATAGAAGAAATAGATCGCTTTTTTAAAAAGAAAACCAAACTCTAAACTGCAATCTTTATAAGGGTCTCAACTTAATTTCAAAATTTGTTACATTTTGGTGGATTCTTTAGTGAATGGGTATTTCAATATGTATCTTTATTAATAAAACAACTTTACAGCATGTGAAAATGTTAAATACATTTTAATATTTAAATTGAATCATGGGTTCATGAAAGGTAATAAGGGGTGACCATAATTGTAGAACTCTTTCTGTTCATTATTTGCTGTTGCTTAAAAACACATATTCAGTCAATTTTACCAATGCCACCAATCTCCAAATATTTGGGTTCCAACTGTCAGCATAAGAGCTTGGTGACATTTGATTAGTAATTTCACAGCCATTAATTTTCCAAATTTCCTCATGCTGTTCAGATTCCTCTGTTTCAGTCTGCTCTCCAAGCAAAATTTCCAGTGAGCTGAAGGGTAAGGTAATGACCAAATGTAAATTATTTATACTATTTTTCTCCAACAGAGTTTAATTTAGAGTCTAGTTAACCATATGAGATAGTAAAGGCTCATTTTCCTGTGAGGGTGTCACCACAATAATACGCAGAGCCGCATGTGCAGGAAAGACCACAACTTTATTAATGCAAGCAACTGCAAAAAGGTAGGTTTGGCCAAAAGCATGAGTTCTGGATCATCCTACAACCCGCAGTTGTAGGATAAATGGCATGTCATAAAAGCAAGGCATCGGGATGAGCTGGGGCTAAAATAACGCCCTCTCGTATCCATGCAACCCACAGATTGCATTAAACTAAAGCCCCTAGTCACCGGGAAGCGATGTCACGTTATGGCCCCCGCAATGACCACAACATATGCCCTCATTGTTCCCATGTCCCATAGGGACTCCCGATATGGTGCTATGCAACCTTATAGACCATGCCTACCAGATCCAGAACTTCTGCTGCTGCCCCAAAAGTTGTGACAGCAAACCACACACCCTAGGGAGGGTGGCTGGGAGAGCAGAGCAGAAATGGTGCCAGAACGGACACCACATGGCCTTTTTATAGGCCTCTTCCAAAGGCGGGGGACGAGTGGTGAGTCGCCTCGCCCCCAGGAGCACCCAGCCAATCAGCTGCCCTGGAGGACTGGGACAACCATTGAGAGGGACTGTCCACCTCCCAGAGTGTCGCTCAGGAGGCGGAAGTCCCTCCCTTTCCCCCCTCGGCCACCCAATCAGGGGCCGGCGTGCCCCCACAGGGCATGCTGGGGCATGCCAGGCCTCCGTGGTGCTGAGCCCCAGCAGCAACACTGCCTGCTTGGGGAGTCGGGCGGCAGCCTATGTCATCGCTCTCCCAAAATAATCTTTACATTTCTTACAGGTTTTAACTGATAAAGAATTAAATGCCAACAAGCTATTTTATGTTGGTTTTCATGTAAGCAAATTGTGAAGGGATGTTGATTTTTAAAAAATCTCTTGCTTGACTCAGTCTGAAACTGGCAGTCCATAAATGAAACAATATTTTTTAGCACTGAAGCTGCATCTCAGTCTCAGCAAAGCTAGTTTTGTGTTTCGTATACAACCTTCTGTTTCCATGACTCCACCGCAATCATTCTAGCTGCCACTAAGCCATTCCCAATCAATTCCCTTTCATCCTTTGGGACTGCATCTTTCAAGTACACATTACAAAGTTTACACGAACCACAAGAATCCAAAGTTACCAGGGACAATAGTTGTGCTATGTAATATTTTGGAAAGCATTCAATAAACACAAAAATACAAGCATGTGGTGGTAGTAGGCCAAGGCATCCAACATACCACTTCAGAAAGCAATAATTTGCCATTCTCATCTGTTTTTGCATTTGTAATGGGCATCTTCCTGGTGCTGTTCAACCTGAAGAATTCCTACTCTAAGACTCCCTGAGAAGAGAACTGGACTTGGCACCTCTACTTTAAATCATACTATCAATCTCCCCCAACCCGAGTGATAAAGACAGGGGTTGACAGTGGTATTGTAACAGAGCCACAGACTGCACATCAGACACAGAGCTACCTTGTTATCTGATAGCCAGAGCAGAACCCTTCATGGCTACTGATGTTATTACTGTACCTGAAGTTGGCTGTCTTAAATTAGCTTTCGGAAGAACTGAGTAGATAAAAGATACAGGGAAGCTGCAGCATTGGGGACTTATTGCAACAGATACTTCACTACCATCTCTTCTGAAGACTGATGTGCACTGAATCAGTTTCTAATACATATATTAAAAATCCATTCAGATGAAATGAAAATGAAAGAATACTCTCAAGAACACTGATGAGGTTGGAGCTTCAAACTATTCCCTGACCCTGTGATGAACAAGCTTGTCATTATCTGAAGATCTCCATGAAATCATTTAAATGTGTGGCAGACTAATTGCTTTTCATCAAATGGAACCACTGTTTTATCTAGGCCAATAAATGTTTACTCACTGAGGCTGTAACCCTCCCTGTCTGTCCTGTCTGAAAACCTTTTAACCAGACATTGAATCTGGGACATTATGTGTGTGATTCGCATCCCACTGTTTAATAGTGTTGCTTGTTGAGCTAGCATAGCCAATGGGGATTGTGATTTAAAAGAGTAACATATGCAAGTTCTAACTTGATCAGTGAACTGTTGCTTCTATGGGCTTTCCCTTCATGACCATGATCAAGTATGGTGGGAACTAGAATATCAAGCAATCACGGCTGCCAATTACTTCCTGAAGCCAGCTGCTATGTGAATTTGCACAGAGCAACCAGGTTCAAAAGGGTGTTGATCAATACAATCATTGTGAGGGAAAGGGGGAGAGGAGCAGAATCATTCCCACTCACAACATGTGTCTGTCTGAGAAGCAATGGAAGAGAGATATTTCATGAAGGAAAAAAATGGAACAGCAGGGAGATTGAGAGCCTATTGACAGGTTTTGCCTGTCAATGAAAAGATACACTATAGAAATGAATAGAATACAAAGCAGCAACAGGATGAACACAACATTGTGTGATAAGTACTGGTTAAAGATGCTTTCATCCCATTAAAATTCTGCTTTTATAGTCTTGTGTTATAAAGCTCAAAGTAGTTATCTCATAAGGCTTGGTTTCCAAACCTTTGATTTCACCCTTCTCTGGACATGCTCCAGCTTCTTACTATCCTATTGATCTAATCCCCCTTTATAGCCACCCAAGTTGGCAGCCATCCTTGCAAACTGTGGCAGTGCATTTCACATCTTAACCATATGCTTTGGTCCTTTCTTACCTCTTATATGTATGGAACAGCAGAAGTACCAGTGTCAGAAGCTGCATAGTTGTTCCAATGATCTCTGAAATGATATATGTAAAGGCTGTTTAAAAAAAAACACTGCTCAAGCACTATATACATGCTAAGTATGGTTATTTTTGTCCCTTTCTTATTTTTTTTTTCTTCAGGAAAAAATAATTCAGGCTTGTCAAGTACTGAAGGCATTGGGACCATTTCCAAGTAGTGTATTTTTGGTGGCCCAAGAGTTTTTTACGTGCATGCATTCATATAACATTTGCTCTGTCACAAAGGAATAATATATAATTTTTGATTTAAAGCTCCAGAAAAAGCTACTCAGGTTAAAAGCTTTTTTCAATTAAAAAAACAGAGTGCATACCTTTTTTTTTTTTTGGTGGGGGGGAGGAATGATAAACAAAAAAGATTTTTCCAACCTGACAAGCATTATCTCAATATTTTTTAAAAACAAACAAATAAACAAATAGCCACAGACCAAAAAACCCTCATATTCCTGAAGAATTTTTCCCCATGAACTTTATAGTTCTTTGTTGCCCAGGTTGGTACCCTTTCAATATATAGAACTACAACTCCTGCGACCTAGCATGGGGAAAGAGGCTCCTAATTTATTTAAGATATGGTGGATGGGCAGAGGAAATCTGTGGTGTGAAGCTTCTTTTCACAACCACACCTAGAATATTGTGTCTACTTCTGGGCACCATAGTTCAGAAAGGATGTTGACAAGCTGGAGTGTGTCCAAAGGAGGGCGACTAAAATGGTGAAAGGTTTGGTAGCCATGCCCTATGAGAGCGACATAGGGAGCTGGGTATGTTTAAGGTGGAGAACAAAAGGTTAAGAGGTGATAAGATAGCCCTGTTTAACTATGTGAAGGGATATTACATTGAGGATGGAGCAAGCTTGTTTTCTGCTGCTCCAGAGACTAGAACACAGAACAATGGATGCAAGCTACAGAAAAGAGATTCCACCTAAACATTTGGAGGAACTTCCTGACAATAAGAGCTGTTTGATAGTGGAACACAAACAGAGACTGGAAGGCCATCTGTTGGGGTGCTTTGATTGTGAGTTCTGCATGGGAGGGGGTTAGACTGGACGGCCCTTGTGGTTTCTTCCACCTCAATGATTCTATCGACTCCTAAAGGCATTAAGTGTCTCAAAAGGCAGCCTGTTAAAAGAAGTCACCTGGAATGCCCTTGGGACCCACCCAAATTTTTTGGAGGCCTGGGGCAAAAGTCAACATAGCATTATCACTCACATTCCATGTATAGAAGCTTATAGTCCTTGCAGTTGGCAGTAGAACAGCATCCCTCATTGCATCTGAGGGCAGCAAAGTAATTTGGGGCATGTGGGCCATAAATTCACTTTCTTCAAACCAGGGTGAGCCTCACAATTGCTTTGCCATGCAAGGTACATTGTGAGATTGATAGAAGAGGAAGGGAGAACTATATGGCATTTTCTGCCACTGCATCCTATATCTATTAGTCCTAGCCTTAAAAAGCTGCAAAACTAGAAAAATGTTGCTAGTCTTTACATTGCAATCCCAGTGATGAGAACTGTATTGGTATATGTCAAACCCATAGCACATTTCATATGTGAAATATTTGCATCAGCAAAAATGTCACTTACTCACATATGAATAAAACCATGAAATAAAGAATGAGTCTACAGCCCAGGGCTGTGTGTATTCACCTACCCCATCTTTTGCACCCAAGTGCCTTCCCAGACCAATCTGACATGTCAGCATTATCAGATTTTCAAATGTGAAACATACTGTGGATTTTGCATCAGTTAAGAAAGCAGAAAAAGGAACAAATAAATAGAACAAACAACTAAATCAAACCAATGAGTCAGTACAAACTGTGGTCACTTCTGTCCCATAAATCAGTCAAATTACAATGGGCCTTTATTATCCACTGGGGCTTGATTCCAGAACCCATCATAGATACCAAATCTATGGATGCTCAAGTCCCATTATATGTAATGGGGTAGTAAACAATATCCCTTATAAAATGTCAAAATAGAGGGGAGAAAGAGAGAGATACAGTGGTAGTCCAGCAATTCTTGAAAGAATGCCTCCCTGTTCTGTTACATTGTCTACTTTGATTATTTAATGTTATTTTAAAATCAGATTCTGCAGCAGCCAAATGAGCTAATACCAAGCATGTTAACCTGGCCATTTGAATGCAAAAGAGGATGTGCATATTCTCAAAAAGAAGGCCAAGAGAGAGAGAGACAGAGAGAACTTATTTGCATTAAATTGTTAGTGCTAATTTATATGCACAGATGAAACATTTGTTTTTTAAAAATATATAATTTAAACATAATTCTCATTTACCTTGTGCCTAGATATCCTGCTATACGGGTGCTATGTGTAGATAGGCAGCTTTAAGGCCTCTGGTCTCCTCTTAATTCTTTGTGTGAATCAAACTTGCATTTGAAAAGGAACATTTGAAGGACCATCCTCTAGCAACCTTTCCGCTAAAAGACTATCCCACAAAAGTTCACATGGACACCCTGTGTTCAATGTACCACTCCATGCATACAATGCTTTGAGTGAAGATGAGTTACTGGAGAAACTGAAGCATACACCTGATGAAGTAGACTCAGGGTGCATCTATACTGTGGAAATAATGCAGTTTGATCACCACTTCAACTCCTATGGCTCCATCCCACAGTATCCTTGGATTTGTAGTTTTGTGAAGCAACAGCACACTATGGCAAAGAAGGCTAAAGAGCTTGTAAAACTACAAATCCCAGGATTCCATAGGATGGAGCTAAAGCACTTAAAATCATGTCAAAGTATGTATTTTTGCACCATGTAGGTGCACCCTCAGTCTACAAAAGCTGGTGCTACAAACATCTTTCTCTCAATGAATCTCAAAGGTGCTACAAGGTCCCTTCATGATGTGGTATAGAAGGGTCTCTATAAAACTACTTGTAGCATGCATTGAAATATCCTTCCATTTTCTGCATTCAATATTAAATATTGTAACAAAATGCAAATTATATTTTGTGCTTTGATATTCAAGGCTCAAATGGTGAATTATATTTTTAATTCTATGGAAATGGATTTTTAATTGTGAAGCTATGCCAAAGTCTACAGAGAAGGCCAGTGGTGACTCATGGCACCAATGTCAGTGGGGAATTGAATCTGCTCAGGATTATGGTCCAACTTTATAAGACTTCTGAACCCTGTCCCCAAATAGGTTTGGCACCTTGGATGCTCCTTTTAAAGTTTGGAATAAAACCCAAAGCAGAATGAAAGTCTCCTGCCATGGCAGCCACCAGCTGCCACTGAGGAAAATTTTTCACTTTGTATGATAAAACTGAGAATGTAAAGCATTTTCTTACGTCAACTATAAAATTTTTCACTTCTGTGTGACAGCAAACATACCAGTGCTTTTTAAATGGGCAGTAATACTTTTCAAGATTTTGCAAACATACTTTGTGCAAAACGGCCATGGTTGGTTTTTTTTTGGGGGGGGGGTGGGGGGGGGTTCACTAAATTATCACAAAGTATGAATATGTTAAAAAAACTTTTAAAATGCTGGAAACCAAACTCTCATAATCTCACTCGGCAAGGAAAATACCGGTACTGGAAAATTTTTATTTCTGGCATGCAGGAATAAATTAAGCAAAGATTTACAACCCTATACAGAACAGCATGGCTCTAACAATATAAATCAGTTTTGTTCACTACTTCACTGGCACACTGAACATAACCGAAACGTACCACAATATTGCACTTCAAAGCCCCAGAGTAAAACTTGGTACATTCTACTATATCTATCCCTTTTCCCTGACATCCCCCTCTTTTAAGTATATTGGCCATCTGCCTGGAGAAAGAATGGTGGACAAATGATATTTGCTGCATTGTAAAAAAACAAAAACAAAACCCAAAATCTTTGAGGTGTACAGATTAAAAATGAGCCATCTAAGTGTTATGTCATTGCCATAGGTACAAGTGCATGTTTAGTGATCCTGGACATTTCACCAATCATTTTGGAATGTTTCCAGCCTCACTCACATCCCTTTTTTTCCAATTAAGGTTGAAGAACTTCTGACCTCCTTTTCATCAAAATTATTGCCCAACTGACCTGATAACCATCGCCATCATTTTCCACTTGACCTGTCTTTTCTCTTTACTTCATTTATGTGTCCTTCTACATGGAGATGTTTGGTCACAAAAATGGTTTTATCCAGTTGAGAATTTCACCACTGATAACATAGGCAACCTTTTTCTTTTATGTGACGCTGTATTAAAACCCTGGTGTCCAACCAGATTTTATCTCTTTTCTCCTTCCTGACAGCTCTTATTGTCACTTACTCAAGGAAGTTAATCAAAGATTTCTGGAGGAAAGCCTCATTTTCATAAATTCATTGTATCACTGAACACTCTCAGCCTTCCACTCAACATTAAAAAGACACTGGAAAGTAGATTAAAAACAGCAGAGAAAAAAACGATATCAAGTAGGCTATAGATTACATGTCAATGCAAAAACTGAACAGAAAATGCTCAATGTGATTCTGCCACATCCCAACAGGGACCTTCTTTGAATTCAGGAAATAAATCCTAGCATCATAATTTCCTTATAGAATTATAGAGCTGGAAGAAACCACAAGGACCATCCAATCCAATCATCTGCCGTGGTCAATAGGCAATTAAGGCATTGTCGTGAAACATTAACACATACATTTTAGTAAGGTGTGTATAGTACATGTTAATGGCTCTAAAAGAGAGTAGTATTTATTTAAAATACATTAAATATAATATAATATAATAATAAAAATACAATAAATATAATCAAAGAATCATGGTTAAGAGCAGCTTCAGCAACACACCTGAAAACATCACAAAATGCTGAATTCTTTGTAAGAGGTCTTAAAGTGAGGAAATCAAATAAGTGCCTCAAAAAGTATCTGAGATATAAATTTGGCTTTATAAACTGGATAGCGGGGGGGGGGGGGGGGTACACAATTTTACACCCTTAATAGTTAGCATTATCATCATAGAGAAAGATAAAGACTTTTCATGAACCAGTCTTCAGTGAATGACATGATAATGACTCTAATGCCTATGAAAGATCTTACAAATATAATATTTTTTAAAATTAAGTTTTATTGCTTTAAAAAGAAAAAATACAGTATATTAGTCAGCATATATACATCTTTCTATATTACAAGTATATGTTCATTTTTTTTTTACTTGACTACTTCAAATAGATATCTAAGCATTTATGTTGACAATAGTGACCTTCCAAATAGGGAAAAACCTATAAAGGCTGATCATCATTTTCTTTCTTATCTTTCTATGTTATTTCACACAACTTCTTTTTGACTTAGTCATTTTAAATATTTTGAATCCCTCAAAAAATGCAAAGCTTAAACTCAATACAAAAGCTTATGAAATAAAACTCTGTGAGTACACATGTCTCATAGCCAATCATTTTCAAATAATTATTCTAATTCCATTTTTATCACAGTAAGAGAGGTGGCTTGTCCATCGTTCTTTAGACTTTTCGTCTGATTCTCCTGCCAACGATTCTGAAATTTTATCTATTTCAGCAATCTCTAACATTCTCAGTAGCCAGTTATCTATTGAGGGTACCACAGGAGACTTCCAACTCTGTGCCAACATCACTCTCGCTACTGAAATCATGTAAAGGATCTGTCTCCAATATTTAGTTCAATCTTTATGTTGGATAGTGTCAGTCATATTTAATAGATACAGCTCTGGAGTAAGTTCAAAAGAGGTGTCAAAAATAGAAGGGATTGATTTATGACTTTGTCTCCACAACTTTTATATCACAGGGCATGACCACCACATATGTAGCCAATTACCAGAATTCTTTTTACATTTCCAACCGACCATGTTTGGATTTTTATATATTTTTGGCCAGTCTAGATGGAGTCAGATGCCACCTCATTTCCATTTTATAATAGTTCTTCCTGAGGTTTTGATTTCTTGTAAACTTTCTAGTTTCTCGCCTGGCTTGAGTCCAATTATCTAAAGGAATCACTTTACCAAAATCTCTTGCCCATCTCAGCCTATGATCTTTAATTATGTCTTCTTCTAACTTCCTAGTTAGGATTGCTTTATAGAATTTTGAGATTTATTTCGGTTTTTCTTCAAACATTATTTCATCAATTTCATTTTTTGAAGATAAAATCCTATCTTCTTTTTGTCTATTTTAAATCTTTCCATCAATTGATGGTATAGCAGCCAATGCGTCCTCTTATCAATTTAATGTCTTTTATATCCTTCACCTCTAGATCTTCTGAACTCCTGCTTTCCTTTAAGATATCTTCATATTTTGGCCATAGTTCAGTCATTTTATATCTATTTAATAAAGCTTCTTGTGGTGACATCCAACCTGGAATGCCTCAATAGAACGCTGTTCTAACTTTTTTTCCCAAACCTTAATTAAGGCCTTCCTTACAATATGATGTTCAAATTCCCGGTTGACTTTTACTTTGTTATACCATAAGTAAGCATTCCAACCGAATCTTAAATTGAAACCTTCCAGATTCAACAATCTCTTATTTTTAAGTTTAATCCAATCTTGGATCCAAATTAAAGCACAAGCATGGTAATAGGACTCTAAATCCAGTAGAGCACAGTCTCCGTTGTCTTCTGAATCCACTAATGTCTTCAGTTTAACCCTCGGTTTCTTTCCCTCCCAGATGAATCTTTTTAATTCTTTATTCCATATTATGAAGGGTTTTGAGTTGTGTATAATGGGTAGATTAGAGAATAGAAAGATAAATTTAGGTAGAACTGACATTTTAATTAAGGATATCCTACCATAAAATGACAATCTTACAAATATAAATTAAATAAAAAACACATCTCTGTCTTATACCTCAAGAGGAGGTAATGTGAAAAAGGTCCTTGAAAAGCAAGACCTTTTTTTATCTCACATTCTGTTGAATTTGGTTTATTTAGATTATAGAATCGTAGAGTTTGAAGGAGCCCTACAGATAATTGTATCCAGCCCCACACTCAATGTAGGAAATCCCACTAGAGCTGCTCCAGCAGGCAGCTGTCCAGACTCTTTTTGGACAACTTCTAGAAAAAGAGTTCCTACCATCTCCGTAGGTAATTGGTTCCACTGCTGAACCACTCTTACTGTCAAGAAATTTCTTCTAATATTAAAGCAAAACCTACTTTGTGTTCATTCAAGCTTTTAATTTATGAGCAGAGATGCTTTTTTATTCTGAACTTTTGTCTTTCTATTTATTTGATTTATAAAACATAATTTTATAATTTTTGTGAAGATTTTAACTGTTTTTTTTAATTATTATTTTGGATTTTTAATGACTCTCTGGGAGGCACCTTGGATCCCACATTTGGAGACAGGAGACATACAAATGAAATAAATAAATAAATAAATAAATAATCATGTATCTTGAAACCATTAGACCTGATTGTACCCTTTGGAGCAGCAGAAAACAGTCCTGCACCCTCATGTCTGTGGCAGTCCTTGAGGTATTTAGGAGTTCATTGTTGGAACCGATTGGTCTTCTCTTCACCAGGCTAAGCATTCCCAAATCCCTCAGCCTTTCCTCATATGTGTTGTGCTGCATACCTCTTATCATCCTTGTTGCTCTGCTCTGTCAATTTGTCTATATCCTTTCAAAAATGAGAACTCAATGCAGAACTCCAGATGAGGCCTGACTAGTGTAGAATATAGTAGGGGTATGTTTACTTATTTATTCATGGTATATCATGCCTTTCTCCTACACAGGACCCTAGGCGGCTCACATAGGAATCCAAAGGAGGTACAAGAATTGAAAATTAGTAATAAAAAAGTTTTAAAACAATTATCTATCATGTTAAAACATATTAAACACCAATGCTTTAAAACAATATAACATCATTTATATTGTATTCAATGTACTTTGTATAACTGTGAAAGAAGAATCAAATTAAATTGCCATCCACTGTTTTTCATAGATGCAGTCCTGTTGGAATATGGTGAGATCCATGACATTTTTATTTATTTTTGAACACAGCTTCCAGAATCCTCTTGCCTGTTTGCACAGTTGCTGCTGTTATTTATTTATTTTATTTTTAATGGAAATGTTCACTCACTGCTATTCATAGGTGCAACTATGTGGGATTAAAATTGAAGCTTGGAAGTTTAACTTTTTGGATTGCAATTTCCAGAAATTCCTTGCCATTGGATGGTCGCTGGATATTTTCATTTTGATTTTTAAAATAGCCAAATTAAATTCATACCCATCTCTAGACATAGGCATGGTTAGTATGCTGAAACAAAATCAGAGCTCAGAAAAACTACATTTTAACTACAATTCCCATAACCCCCTTTCTAGCATAGCTATGATTGGGAATACACAAGATCCAAAACCAGACCTAATCAGTGGCATCAGCTTGTACTCTTCTGTTCCTTCTTCCTTTTGCTGTCACCATTAAGGATATACTTTATTGATTTTCTGTGTAGATTCTCCTGCCAACAGTAGAATGAAACAGTTTTCCAGCCCGTCCTCAGAAATGACTCACAATGTTAAATATTTCTTGTGCTCACAGAAATATTTCCCCTATTCTTAATATTTCCAATAAAAACCTTTTATGCCAAAACATTCAGTGCAGCCAGTGGTGTCTGTCAGCACATATGTTACACAATCCAACTTGGCAGTAGGTCGTCCAATTTCTGTACTCTGAACCATTTGTTCAGTTCAACATGCAAAATTGTAGATGGCTGGCATATCTTTTGTTTTGCCTTGTTTTCTACAGAGGGCTTGAGTTGCTTTCATTAGCCTTGCAAGCATTCTGAAAACTGGTTTTAATTATAACTCCTTGTATAAAATGTATAATCATGAAAGTGGGCTACCATGCTGTGCTTGTATTCATTCTGCGGATCTTAATGGTATTTTTCAAATAATTTATCTTGACAATAACTTCCTGTGAGGCGAACAGGAATTATAGAAGAATCTCAAAGCTGGACACACAAAAACCCAGACCAGATAAGACCAAAAGTTTGTTTAATCCAGTGTTCTGTTTGCAGTATTACAAACAACATGCCCTTCAGAAGTGTTTAAGATGGAGGCAAATTTCCTAGTGTTTGACGCCAACATCTGATACTTAAGGGGCCCATTCACATTGCAGATTTGTAGCATGATCATTGAACTTTACTACCATGTTTCCATCCTATGAAATCTTGGGACAAAATGAAATTCAACACAGAGAAATGTAAACTACTGCACTTAGGGCAGAAAAATGAAATGCACAGATATAGGATGGGGGACACCTGGCTGAATGAAACTACATGTGAAAGGGATCTGGGAGTCCAAGTAGACCACAAGTTGAAAATGAGTGAACAGTGCGATGCGGCAGCTAAAAAGGCCCATGCAATTTTAGGCTGCATCAATAGAAGTATAGTGTCTAGATCAAGGGAAGTCATAGTACCACTATATTCTGCTCTGGTCAGGCCCCACCTGGAATATTGTGTTCAGTTCTGGGCACCACAATTCAAAAAGGACATTGAGGAACTGGAGCGTGTCCAGAGGAGGGCGACTAAAATGGTGAAAGGTCTGGAAGCCATGCCCTATGAGGAACGATTCAGGGAGCTGGGGATGTTTAGCCTGGAGAAGAGAAGGTTAAGAGGTGATATGATAGCCCTGTTTAAATATTTGAAAGGATGTCATATTGAGGAGGGAGCAAGCTTGTTTTCTGCTGCTCCAGAGAACAGGACCCGGAAGAATGGATGCAAGCTACAGGAAAAGAGATGCCACCTCAACATTAGGAGATACTTCCTGACAGTAAGGGCTGTTTGACAGTGGAACACACTCCCTCAGAGTGTAGTGGAGTCTCCTTCCTTGGAGGTCTTTAAGCAGAGGCAAGATGGCCATCTATTGGGGATGCTTTGATTGGATTTCCTGCATGGCAGGGAGTTGGACTGGATGGCCTGTGCGGTCTCTTCCAACTCTATGATTCTATGATTCTATGGTGGCTCTCAGATCCAGAAACTGGGTAAGGGAATTGTGCTGGATGAGGATTCATGTGAGTTGTCCTTGATCCATATCTGTCACTATGTGTGCCAAGTGGACTCCATGGCTGAGAGTACTTCAAGCTAACTTTAACTGATCCCCCCACCCTCTCCTCCACCAGCTACAGCCTTTACTTGACAGGAGTAACCTAGCTCATACACAGATAAATTCCCAGCTTACTGTGAGTGCTTTATATAGAGTTGCTCTTGAAGAAAACTCAGAAGCTTCAACTAGTGCAAAATGCAGCAGTTAGATGGGTGAGTTCAACCTACATCCTACAGAGTGAATTCAGCCTACATGCCAGAGATTCCACAAATTCAAAACTCAGGCTTACTCTGAAAGACACCTCACCTCACCCCACTTCCATTTGTATGCACACAGAAAATGCCATGCAAGAGCAGACTTCCCTAACATCTAGTGACTAGAAAATACCACTTCCAGGTTCCAGTGATCTATCTATCTATCTATCTATCTATCTATCTATCTATCTATCTATCTAATCTATCTATTTCAAAAATTGATATCCCACCTTTCTACCACAATGGGGATTCAAAGTGGGTTACAATAATTTATTTTTATAAGAATTTTATTAATTATTTGACATATAAAGACCAACAAAACAAACACAATAATTTTTTTCATAAATGGTAATGTTACAGATAAATTAAATTGACTTCCCTTGTTAAATCCTTTTATGTAGATACATCATACTTGTTATTTAATTGTTTTCAGTATTTAAGATCCTTTGCAGATTACCTCATCAATATATCTAACATTTCAGCGGTTGCGATCCAGCTTCAGGCGGTCTTGGATGAAACGGATTATCTGGACCCATTTCAAACTGGCTTCCGGGCGGGTCACGGGGTTGAGACGGCCATGGTCGCCTTGGTCGATGATCTCCGTCTGAGCATTGACAGGGGAAGCGTGTCCCTGTTGGTGCTCTTGGACATCTCAGCGGCTTTCGATACCATAGACCATGGTATCCTTCTGGGGCGCCTGGCTGAGGTGGGAGTCGGGGGCACTGCGCTCCAGTGGTTCCGCTCCTACCTCTCTGGGAGGTCCCAGATGGTGCAGCTGGGAGACGTGTGCTCCAGCGAGCGGGGTCCCTCAAGGAGCCATTCTGTCTCCCATGCTATTTAACATTTACATGAAACCGCTGGGAGAGATCATCCGGAGACATGGGGCGCGGGGTTATCAGTACGCTGATGACACCCAAATCATTTTCTCTATGTCTCCGACTGATGCAGTGACTGGGGATGGCGTCTCTCCTCTCGTGGCCTGTCTGGAGTCAGTAATGGGCTGGATGAGGGAAAACCGACTCAAACTAAATCCAGAGAAAACGGAGGTACTAGTGATAGGTTCCCCTGGACCAGGAATGGCTGTGGTTCCACCTGTCCTGAACGGGGTCACGCTCCCCGTAAAGGACTCCGTGCGCAGTTTGGGGGTGCTTCTTGACTCGTCGCTTCACCTGACTGCTCAGGTGAATGCGACGGTCAAGAGCACCTGTTATCAGCTTCGGCTGATTCGCCAGCTGCGCCCATACCTGGCCCAGAGGGACCTAGAAACTGTTGTACATGCTCTGGTAACTTCGAGACTGGATTTCTGCAATGTACTCTACATGGGACAACCCTTATACCAAACTCGGAAGCTGCAAATGGTACAGAATATGGCAGCCCGGCTGGTCACTGGCGTCTCCAGGACCAGCCACATAACACCTGTGCTAAAAGGTCTCCATTGGCTGCCCATTCGCTTCCGAGCTCAATATAAGGCGTTGGTTATTACCTATAAAGCCCTAAATGGCTTGGGCCCAGGATACCTAAAGGACCGCCTCTCTCCGTACATTCCGCCTCGCACCCTCAGAACATCTGGGCAGCAGCTGCTGAAGGTGCCTGGGGCCAGGTTAGCTTCCACTTCAAGAAGGACCTTTTCCACAGCTGCCCCAGCCCTCTGGAACACGCTGCCCACGGAGCTCCGCTCATCTACCACCCTGGCCCAATTTAGGAAGGACCTCAAAACCTTCCTATTCAGACAGGCATTCCCCGATTAAATATCCTGTGGGCTTCCCTCCTCTTCCTTGGCCATGAGGTTGGGCTAAGGGGCTTTTTATTGTTATTTTTAAGGTTGTTGTTGTTATATGTTTTTAACCTTTGTATTTTGACTGCACTTGTTGCATTTTGTAAGCCGCCCTGATCGTCTGGAAGGGCGGGATATAAAAATAAATTTTATTTATTATTATTATTTATCAAATCAATATCATTTCTCTAAACATACATTGCATCAAGTATCAAATGCAGAACCTTTTCCCCTCCACTTGTTCCAGTGCAGAAACATGGCATTCAGTTTTCAGTATATTTATATATAAAATGAGCAAGCTGTACACTAATCACTCAAGCAATGGTGCAAATGCAGTCAGGCCAAGGCCAATAAATGTGTTGTTTATAGCTACCAGCTTCACTGATATTTGTTACAAATAATCCATTTATTGTCTGTGTTTTACTGTAATTTGGACAGGTGCTTACTTGGTTTCCCAGTAATGGGTATATAAACTTTTTAATGTGTGGAGTGCAAATAACATTTTACATTACATACATTGGTCATTTACAAACCCAAGTTATGAAAGATTTTTTTATGTGCAATGGAAATTATAGGTATGAATATTAGATGCTGAAGTGTTGCATTTGTTAGACCCACACTGCAACAAAGGTCAAGAAAGAACCACCTTGAAATGCACTCTGAGCTGTGAGTGCTGGTTGTCTATTATTTTCTCCCACATACCTATAGCAATTGTGTGATCGCCACACCTGAAGGTGTGTGATCTCACCGAAACCCATCTCAGACTGACTTGAAAATGATCTGAGATCTTTAAGAGAGTGGGGGGAGGGGAACCAAATTTTGGGTTATTCTTTTGCAAATTAACCCAATCTTCCCCTGGCTTTTGAATTTGTTAATTTCTGAAATGAAAATCCCAGAATCCTTCACACAATGGCAACTGCAGAAGTTATGGTCTAAAAAAGCATTTTTTACAAACCGTGCCCCCCCCCAAAAAAATCCTTAACCATTCATCAATTTTTGTTGTTACTGTTTTTGGGTGCCTTCAAATTGTCTCTGATTTATCGTGACACTATCATGGGGTTTTCTTTGCAAGACTTGTTCAGAGGGGGTTTGCCTTTGCCTTCATATGAGCCTGGGAGAATGTGACTTGTCCATGATATCACCCAGTGGGTTTCATGATCAAGCTGGGAAGCAATCCTTGAGTCATTGTCCAATGCTCAAGTCACTACATCATTATTGGCTCTTTGGGCACACTGAAAGTGTACTCCTATACTTATTTATTCTATTCTTAGCAGATCCTTACTTGCAGGTAACTGCGTAGAAGATTTCACCTAAAGAAAAGTAATTAATTCCTCCCCCCATCTCTGAGATCTGTTTTGATTGACAACATGCCAGCAAGCAACATGGAGGCATGTGATTCAATTTTCCTCTCCCCCACACCAAAGTCTCTCTGTAACTTGGCTAGGTCCACCCATTTCATCATTATCTTGAAATTGTACCTTAAGCCACATAGCAAATGGCACTGCAGGGGAGGGGGAGCTTTGTTGGCCTTCATGAGAGGAACCCTGGGGGCTTTGCACTTGGCCCATAGGGCCAAGCAAGATTGCATTGCGGCAGAAAGAAGTAGGCTATTTAAGGGCCCATTTCTCTCACACATATCTCTTTTGCCTGTGGGGGAGAAGATATGAGATCAGTGTACACCTTGGCACCCCCTTTGTATATGGGTTTTGGAAACGTCTCCATGGGACATGAGACAGTGCAGCTTGGAAAAGAGTCTGCCCTTGGGGCTGATCTGTGGGTTTACTCTTTCTTATAAAGTTGCAGGGCCTTGAAGTTGTTGGCCTTCTAAAATGACCAATCTCTTTTGATTGCCGTTGGGGTTTGGGGTTTCACCCAAGGCTGGCTACAGAGGTGTCACAGGTTGGCAGTACTTAAGTACAAATACAAGTACTGTCTCAGCTAAACCTTCACCAGGTTCCTCCATGCTTTGTTTGCTCAGTCCTAGGCCTCAATAATTTAACTAGGATTTAGGTCAACAAAGATAGTCTTTGTTTAACCCCAAACACTATAACTGGTCTCATTATTTCATGGTTTGTCAACAGTAGCCTTGACTCATCAACAAAAGGATTATCCAATGTTCTTTAAATATGTTCCCTTAAAAAACTGAGTGTGTTATCCCAATCTATAAAAATAGGAAAAGTATAACTATTCAGGTAAAAAGATTGCACAGACTCACAACCAATAAGGCAGAATTGAAACCCATTTAAGTATTCTGAGGCACGTTCCAGACACACGCGAAGTACGTACTAGGTACGTACTAGGGTTAGGAAAGGGCGTCCTTTATGGACGCCCTAACCCTAGTACGTACCTATTACATACAAAATGGTGGCACCCAATCTACATGGGCGCCGCCATTGGGACATCACGACTGCGCCGGCTCCAAACGGAGCGACACGGAAGTGATGTGTTGTCACCGCGCAAGGGCGCCGGGGCGCCCTTTCCACAGCACCAGAATGAGCTACGAAACGGAGCTCCTTCCAGCTTTGCATCCCTGGGCACAGCCTTTAGATGGCTGCGCCACTGATGCAAAGCAGAAAGGGGCCAAGCGGCCCCTTTCTTTTTGTCCCCATCACCGTCAGGAGTCCTTGGGGCATGAAGCCCCAAGGACACCCTTTTCCAGGCCGTGGGGAAGCAGCCTTTTGCTGCTTCCCCACGGCCTGGAAAGTGTCGGATCGGGGCCTCAGAGGTTGCCGCAGTGGCAGCTGAGGCCCTGATCCGGCGGGGAAAGGGGCGGGTACAGGCCGCCCCAAAGGGGCAGTCTGTAAACCGCCTGAGTTTAGTTTAGTTCCCCTTTTCCAATTCTGTATGATAATACATTAAAACTGTACAAGCATTTTAAATAAAGATAGCCATATTCCCATGAATCCAGTTAAATATTAGCCTACTGCAATCTCTATTTCAGATCTTGGGGAAACTATGTTTTTGCACTACAAGTCCCAGGGAGCATTAGCAGTAGTTGTTCTGGAACTTGATGTTCCAAAATTATAATGATTTCATCCTCTGCCTCTGTGCTGCAGATGCTGAAAGTATGGGAGCATCTGAAGCTTTTCCTTCCACAGTAATTTTGTCTTTAGTGCTTAGAAGGAGTGCCATCATTAAGTGCTTTAGGTGGATTACTGGGTAACAGAGAAGCAGGTTACACTGTTGCTCATTAACCCAAGAACAAGTCTGTTGGTTTTCGAGCTGAAACAGAAGTATAATTTAACAGATAAGGTTCATTAAAGGCACTGGTTTGACTTTGATCTTCACATGTAAGTTCCACTGACATTTAAAAGAAAGAGTCATGCTTCACTTTGGCAAAAATATTGTAACATAATGGGCAAATTTTTCCTCCTAGTATTCAAATGTGATAACAACACAGTTTGATCAGACTTGGATCAATTTTGCATTTTTGTGTTGCTACCAAACTTCCAATCAGTTACATGGATTTCAAAATGACAGTAGCTGGGCCAGTGCTTGGGGAAAGCCCCAGAATACAGTACCAAGATTCTGGGAGTTTATAGTTCAAAATTATAACTTTGGGTATGACTATTTAAGTACAGTTCCAGATTTAAACATCTGTTTCATGAAGTGAGATGCATTGGAAAAAATGAGATTCTCTTCCATGGAAATGTTTAGGGTGGCACCTCTTTTTGATTTCAGGTTACCATACTCAGGGTACCCACATTACTCATGGTACTAATTATTAATACAGTAATATAATGGTTCTCAAACCATTATATTACTGGTGACCCCATTTACAACTACAGGCTTATATTACTGGTGACCCCTTTGCAACTACATGCAAATGTTGCATCCCACCCCCCACTTGATATGGTATATAAATAAAAATGTTTGTTTGTTTACTATGTTTACTATGCATATTTTCTTTCACACTCATGTATATTCACATTTTAACATTTTATAAGAAAATAGCTTTTCTCTTCCCCCCACCCCTCTCCCCCTCAGACAGAGGCTGCAAGCACCATCCTACCCTTTCTAGAATCATAGAATCATAGAGTTGGAAGAGACAACAAGGGCCATCCAGTCCAACCTCCTGCCATGCAGGAAATCCCAATCAAAGCATCCCCGACAGATGGCCATCCAGCCTCCGTTTGAAGACCTCCAAGGAAGGAGACTCCACTACACTCCGAGGGAGTTTGTTCCACTGTCGAACAGCCCTTACTGTCAGGAAGTCCCTCCTAATGTTGAGGTGGAATCTCTTTTCCTGTACCTTGCATCCATTGCTTCGGGTCCTAGTCTCTGGAGCAGCAGAAAACAAGCTTACTCCCTCCTCAATATGACATCCCTTCAAATATTTAAACAGGGCTATCATATCACCTCTTAACCTTCTCTTCTCCAGGCTAAACATCCCCAGCTCCCTGAATTGTTCCTCATAGGGCATGGTTTCCAGACCTTTCACCATTTTAGCCGCCCTCCTCTGGACACGCTCCAGTTCCTCAATGTCCTTTTTGAATTGTGGTGCCCAGAACTGAACACAATATTCCAGGTGGGGCCTGACCAGAGCAGAATATAGTGGCACTATTACTTCTCTTGATCTAGACACTATACTTCTATTGATGCAGCCTAAAATCGCATTGGCCTTGTTTGCTGCTGCATCACATTATTGACTCATGTTCAACTTATGGTCTACTTGGACTCCTAGATCCTTTTCACACGTAGTTTCATTCAGCCAGGTGTCCCGCATCCTATATCTATGCTTTTCGTTTTTCTGCCCTAAGTGCAGTACGTTACATTTCTCCGTGTTGAATTTCATTTTGTTAGCTGTGGCCCAGATTTCTAGTCTGTTCAGGTCATTTTGAATCTTGATCCTGTCCTCTGGGGTATTAGCTACTCCCCCTAATTTGGTGTCATCTGCAAATTTGATAAGTATGCTCCCAATTTTGTCCTCCAAGTCCTTGATAAAGATGTTGAATAGCACTGCGCCCAGGACAGAGCCCTGTGGGACTCCACTGGTCACTTCTCTCCAGGATGAAAAGGAGCCATTGTTGAGCACCCTTTGGCTTCAGTCAGTCAACCAATTACAAATCCATGTGACAGTTGCCTTTTCTATCCCACATTTTACAAGCTTGTTTGCAAGAATATCATGGGGAACTTGGTCAAAGGCCTTACTGAAATCAAGATATACTATATCCACAGCATTCCCTTCATCTAACAAGTTGGTAATTTTATCAAAAAAAGAGATCAGGTTTGTCTGGCATGACTTCTTTCTCTGAAACCCGTGTTGACTTTTTGTGATTATGGAATTGTTTTCTAGATGTTCACAGACTCTTTGTTTAATTATCTGCTCCTAGTATCGATGTCAGACTAACTGGACGATAATTGTTGGGATCCTCTTTCTTCCCCTTTTTGAAGATGGGGACAACGTTTGCCCTCCGCCAGTCTGCTGGGACTTCTCCTGTTCTCCAGGACTTCTCAAAGATTATTGCCAATGGCTCCGATATTACATTTGCCAGTTCTTTTAATACCCTTGGATGTAGTTCATCTGGTCCTGGAGACTTATATTTGTTTAGGTTTAGGTTCTCTTCCCTTCCAGGAGAAAAAGAAAAAACTTTGGGGAAGAGGAGGGAGGGTGCAGGATCAACAAGTCTCCCTCCCTTCTTGTGCAGCTTGTCCACCCCCCCAGGGGTCCCGCCCTCACAGTTTGAGAATCACTGCATTAATATATCCATAATCAATTAATACATTATTATTAATCTGTGTACAATGAATGGGATCAAACATATTCAACATGGAAATGTCCACCACAATCTCCTTATACATTGACCTTTCTCAAACCTGTTTACTACTCCCAAGGAATTCTAGCCAGGGATCATGTACTGTAGTCAGTACAGCCAATCAGACTGGTAACAACATGCCACTGAACCATGTAGTTGTTAAGTTGCTGGTAACATCATACAACTGGGAGCCAAAACAAAATCCCTAACATTGCCCTTGCGTTGTGAAATACAAGTAAAAAAAAAACTGGTAGACAATTCAGAGTGGTGGGCAGCCTGATGAGAAATCAGTGGTATGATTGAAAGAAATGTTATAGTAACTGTATAGTAAGCAGCCCTAGCCAGAATAGCCAATGGTGAAGAACACAGGGAGTTGCATCAACAGCAACTGCAGGGCCCCATAATTCCCAATGTTATAGTAATAATCCTGATGTACCATTGCATTAATGCAATCAACTTTTGCATATTGTGTACACACAGAGAGAAACATTATTGTGTGTCAACATGTATCATACCCCAATAATCAGTGTTCTGAATAGCAGAAAACAAAAACTGGATGATAGCAGAGGCACTAGATGACCAACCTATGGGTGCAAATGTGGTGGATACATAATCCACAGGAGTAATGGAAGTGTCTGGGAAAGATATTAGACTACACAAACAGCTGTATAATATAATATTTTGATGTAATAATGTATGCTTTGATCACTGTTTAATAAAGGTTTAATTTTCCTTCAAGCTGACAGAAGAACAATTTAAGAAGAATAAACATGGCTCTCAAGCTAGGGGATTATCGCTTTGGAGGTGTATTAAATTATTAGATCTGCCAAAATTGTTGGAACTGCCTGGGACATTGTTTTACATGTTGCAGAGCAGCCTACAGCAGCCTTTTTTTTGATATGTTCTATAGATACCTCTATATGCCTCAATGCACGGAATCAGGTTAGCTAGGAAGCATCTCCCTTCTCACTTACCTCTTGACCTTTCTGTGATAGCAGCAAGACAGAATCTGTCAATACACTACCAAAATGTTCTGCACACTGCACTGGAAGATTTTTTCTGTTTGATTTGTAGGTCTCTGCATCACTTTGTATTAAAAAGTGAAAGTAAAACATAAAGATTAAAAGGAGGCTTAGCTATATAAGCTGCAATAATGTAAAGGAACAGAAACATACTATAAATGTCTAGCAGTAAATATATACACATACGCCTGTGATAATGCACTCATCCATTATCTAGTGGCTGTGAACCAAGATACATCTAGATAACAAGGGGTAATTTATCATGTAGGCTGTTATTGTTGTTAACTACCCTCCAGTTGCTCCTCCAGTCCTGTGGATGAGACATCTCCAAGCCTCCCTGTCCTCAACTGCTCTGCTTAGCTCCTGCAAATCCAGGTCCGTGATCTCTCTGATTGAGTCTATCCACTTGGCATCCGGTCTTCCTCTCCTTGTACTTCCCTCTACCTTCCCTAGCATTATTGTCTTTTCTAGTGCCTTCTCATGATGAGACTAAAGTATGACAGCCTCACTTTAATCATCTTGGCTTCCAGGGAGGCACTGACTATTTCTTCTTACCCTCTGGCCAGCTCCCTTGCTGGCTCCCCTGAACATCCAGAAAGAGCACAGGCCCAATATGTTTATGGTAATTTTAACTCTCCAAAAATCCTGCCCATATCTTCAGGCTGAAAAAGTCAAACCTGTCAAATAGCACAGGACAAGAAAGAGTCACGGTTGCACTCATTGATCTGTATCAGCTAAAACCTCCAAATGAACCCGAGCAATTGTCTGCAAAATTCTTCATAGGATTTTGTTGAATGGTCTGCATTCTCTTTTTGCAAGACAAATAATAGAAGACCTCTGACCATTCAATATTGTTCTATGGACAAGTCACACCCAAGTCATCACCATCCCTCCTAATGAAGAAAACTAGGTCTAGTGTGTGTCCTGCAGCATGGGTGAGATCAGATACTATTTAGGAGAGCCCCATGGTCATCATGGAAGTGATAAAGTCCTGAACCACTCCTAACAGAGCAGTCTCCATGTGGATGTTGAAATCCCCCAGCACAACAAGGGGGACACTAACACTATCTCCAAGACCATTTCAGCCAATTTAGGAAGAGAGGCTTTTGAGCAACAAGATAGGTAGTACACCAACAGAACCCCCATGCTACCCATCTTCCAATTAACACCCTCACACCCAGCAGACTGTAGGATGAGAAGTCGGAGGCTTTCATGGCTGGCATCCATAGTTTTTTGTGGGTTTTTTGGGCTATGTGGCCATGTTCTATAAGAGTTTATTCCTGACATTTCGCCAGCATCTGTGGCTGGCATCTGCAGAGACGGTGCCAGCCACAGATGCTGGCGCAACGTCAGGAATAAATTCTTAAAGAACATGGCCACATAGCCCGAAAAACCCTAAAAAAAACTATAGGATTAGACTCCTGGTGAGGGAGAAGGAATCATAATAGAGTGCTGCAATTTGGCCTCCCTGTCCCCCAGGTCTCTCTTGATGCTGTACAGAGAACCCAGAAAGGCAAATGTAGGTGAGATTAACTGACCCTCAACCTTCATCCAACTAAGGAACAGATGGGCCAAATGAAGCAGCTTCCAGCCGCTTTGGAGGCATGGCACTGAAACAACACATGCCTCCAAAGCAGCTCAAAGCCACACCAAAGCTGTGCTCCAGTCTTTTACACCAGAGCAAAAAGGAGCTGGGATAATCTGGCTCCTGGTGGCACAGGTTGGATCCTGCGGGTGTGCGGTCAGCACAATCCTGACCCACTTGCTGAAGCAGACTTGGGACACTCTTTCACACCCTCTGTTCCAGCCCTGAATCTTTATACAGTGGAGCCTCTCCTTACGTGGGGGATCCATTCCAGACCCCCCCTACCCCACCCCCCACCCTGTATAAAGCAAATTCTGTGTAAGCACAAGCCACATTCTTGTGCTCATGGTGGCACGGGGTGCGCACGCCATGGGTGCACGCCACATTCATTTGATTGCAGCACGGCTTCCGTGTAAAGTGGAAGCTGCATATGGTGCGCCCATGTATGGAGCGGGCGCACTGTAATACAAGCCAGGTTGGCATGTTCATTCAGGATCAAGTTTTGGATTGAGTCTGGGTTATTTTTATTGGAAAATATGCTTTACATGCATTTGGAATAAATGAAAACAAGATATTCTTCTGCATTATTTATCTGTGCTCTGTCTGTTGTTCTGGGATTCCCGGTAACATTTTCCTTCACACCTGACTATAACTTACAGAAACATGTTCAACAGTTACACTTGTGGAATTTCACTTAGAAAACTGTTAATTGAATATGGATATTAAGAAATTTCCAGAAAAAGAAGAATGCAACCAGAAGCATAAAGGAAGTTAGGTATGCATAACACACCAATAATTGGGGCAGCTTTATGTATTTTGATTTTCCTGCTATGTTAGTAATACCTGTACTGCTTTTGGTATCATTCTATGCATTGGTTTACTTTTGGGTTGTAAACTGTGGTATTCTATTTAGTCCTGTATATTTGTCATCCATATTGGCTGCACACTATCATTTATTTTGTGGTACACACAAGCAATTGATTCAGCGCATTTTCTATTGCACAAGTCATTGTGCAAAATCAATTGCTTGTGTCTACCACTGCTAGTGTGACTGCTTTCAGACTGGGCCTACCCATCACTACAGAGGCTTTCACTCTGCCAAAATAACACTGGATTTAGCCCAGTGAGAGTTTCTTCCACACATTATTTTGTCCTATAAATGATTTATAAAGATATTACAATGCTTCAGTATCCTTTCAGCTAGAAGCATGATCTTCTAATATAAATCACACTTTATTATCTATTTGTAGTAAACTTGCAGAGATAAGAGCAAGGAATTACTGTAAGTTTTGATCTAAGTATTGCTGGAAGGTTTGGAAAACAACCCTTTATCTTTGGTTCTATAGTACTTTCTTCCAACTGGACAGATTAGCAAGAAATGCCATAATGGTGCTGCCAAAGAAGAAAAGGTGTCTTAAACTGCATGCTACTCTAGGATATTGTAATCTTCTCTAATTGTGGGTGGAAAGTGTCAAATTCAGAACCTTTACAAAAAGAACATAATTATTTCCTTTGCTTCTATTTTTACTGGAAGACCAAGTTATCTTCTTCCTTTTATCAGTATCCATTGAAGAAAGTTGAAAACAGAGTGTTCTCAGTTGTCTCCTTTCCCTACATTTTCCACTTTGCCAAGCATTATTGTCTCTTCATCTTATACTATGTCCAAAGTACAGCAGCCTCTTTTTCATACAGCTATTGGTGCGTTACAGACCGCCCCTTTGGGGCGGCCTGTAGGCGTGCCTTTCCCCGGTGTATCAGGGCCTCAGTGGCCAGAACGGCAGCCACTGACGCCCCGATCCATCGCTTTCCAGGCCGCAGGGAAGCGGAAAAAGATCACTTTCCCGCAGCCTGAAAAGGGGTGTCCTTGGGGCTTCAAGCCCCAAGGACACCCCACGGTGGCGGGGAGGAGGAGAAAGGGGCCGCTTGTCCCCTTTCTCCCTTGCGTTGCTGGGCGCAACCGTCTGAAGGTTGTGCTCAGTGACGCAAACCAGCAACGCAAACCAGGAAGGAGCTCTGAAACGGGGCTCCTTCCTGCTCTGCGCAAAGGGTGCATTAAGCGCCCTCACGCGGAGCAATGTCATGTCCGCGCCGCCCCGAATAGAGGCGGTGCGGTCGTGACGTCGTCATGGCGGCCCCCATGTGGAAGGGGCACTGCCATTTTGTACGGACTCAGTCCGTACTTAAAGGCCCGTTTGTAATGGACCATAGAATCTAATAATTAGGAGGGACCACGGAGACTATCTAGTCCAACCCCCTGCTATGCCCCTGCCAGTTTAGTCATCTTTGCTTTGTTACCTATACTTATTTTGCTTATCAGGCTATCAACTAGAAGTTCAATATGCTGTTATATAGTTTCAAAACTGAAGTGTTTTGCAACATCTGGATCCAAAGCCAAAGGCATGTTTTTAATTTTTCATTCTGAAGAAACATGTACAATGTCTAAAGCTTAAAATTCCTGCTTCAGACATAAATTCATTTCTTAGTATGGCATTTTCTGTAGAGACCAGTTTTGAGAGGAGATTTGAAAAGAGATGAAAGTATGGATTAATTAAATGTACCCATATACTGTACATGTATACATGAACTGTACATTCTAGCAATTGTTTTTAAAATAACTTTTCCAAAACAGGGACTTTCAGGTTAAAAAGACATTTTACCCCCACAAGCTTCAAGTCTGCTGATCTTTCTTGAAGCTTGAAGTCATGCATACACTTAGTCAGAACTGGTTTTGCTGCCATGTCATGTGAAAAAAGACTCTAACTGGTCTGATATCCATTTATCTGACTTTCATGACACTCTTCAGTATACGATTAGCAGGATGGTTTGCACAAGGTAAAATACAATAATATATTGACAAAATACTAAAAACAGAATGAAAGCAGCAGTAAAAATCTCTCTCTCTCTCTCTCTGAATATCTTAATAGAAGCCCGATGATGATGATGATGATGATGATGATGATGATGATGATGATGATGATGATG
>NC_056524.1:23861443-23863103 GCF_019175285.1 Sceloporus undulatus
GCACTGAAAAATACATAGTTATAGGCAGCAGACACATTTTGGAAAGTTTTCTTCAGACAGGGCATCACAACCTTCTTCTCTGTCTTCATCAACTCACCTCAGTGAGATTGCACAGTGAAGGATCTCTGATGATGCTCTCTCGACAAATGTCAACAATGGTACTATTCTGAAATTACAATGTGGACCTTGTGGCAAAATACAGAAATCTTCTCCTAACAGAAGTCCCATTAAATTGTTCAGTTCTTACAAGGGTGCAGGAAATCACATGATGTTGCCATCATTTTGAGTATCATTGAATGTTAGAAGGAAACAAGCTTTCAGTAGCAGATGTCTGTTGCATGTAGCTTTTAATACTTATTTTAGAAAACATTATACTGCTTTTAATTTTTTAAAAAACAGAAATAGGTTATCAACACAAAATCACGACTTCAAAGTGTTAGTGTTAAATGTTTGTTGTCATGTGCTGTCAAGTCATTTCCATCTTATAGTGAACCTAATGTGAACCTATTACTGAGTTTTCTTAGTAAGGTGTGTTCAAATGGAGGTTTGCCATTACCTTCCTCTTTGGGTAAGGGAGTATTACTTGTCCAAGATCACCCAGTGGCTTTCCATTGCTGACTAAGGATATGAATCCTGGTCTCCCAGAGTCCTGGTCCAGCACTATGACCACTACACCATGCTGATTCTTGTGTTTAGTACACTAAACTCAAAATGACAGATTGGACTGATCCTACACTCATCAGCTTAGGGTTTATTATCAGCCACAGAAACCCTGTTTATGGTACCTCAGAGTATGTCATCTGCATGACTACCACATATAGTAAAGTTTTCTTAGTGGTGGCACCTTGGTTAAGAAAATCCCTTCTGTCAAGGATTTGGTCTTTTCCATTTTACCCCCACCCACCCACTCACTTTTCTCTTCTCATGGAACATGCATATCTATTTGCACCAGTTTTCTGGGAGTGTGCCAGTGTTTAGTATGTCTTTTCCTATGGCTAATTGGTATAGCCTTTATTATATTTGATTGGGCATTTTCATACATGGTTTGGGATAATTTTAGATGTCTAATTTGTCATTTAAAATTTGTGGTTTTAGATATTATAATTAGTGGTTTTAACTGCATTCATGTGCCATCCTGAGTTGTTATGGGAAAGACTGGGTATTTTCCTGTCAGTAACTATCTGTTATCATTTTAGGTGAGATATTTTTCTACTATATTATTTTATTAATTGTTATTTTTATGTATTGTTTTTATGAATAAAAAACATACTTTAACTGATAACACAGTTGACTAACAACAATACATATAAACAACAATTAATAAAATAATATAGTAGAAAAATATTTCACCAAAAATTATTACAGATAATTACGGACAGGAAAATACCCAGTAGACAAGGTCAGTATCTGGAGCTGTTATCACAAATGTTCTTCGTGAAGGGCCCATTCATGCTATGAAGCTATAGTGCTATGATTCCACTTTAATCACTATGGTTGCTTCATCTGGAATCCTGGGATCCACAGTTTGGGGGGAGGCATTTAAAATTCTCAGCTCTGGTGCCACAATAAAATATAATTCTCAGGATTCCCTAGCACTGAGACAGGGTAGCTATTATTATTATTATTATTATTATTATTATTATTATTATTATTATTATTA
>NC_056524.1:23863113-23865854 GCF_019175285.1 Sceloporus undulatus
GTCTTCATTTATATAGTGCTGTACGTTTAGCATGGCACTTTACAGCGTCATCAAAACAACATAAAACCTGTCCATGGTGTACCATCTAAAATCACAAAATATAAAACATAGTAAATAGACAATTTATCCCATTAAAATAGCAATAAAACTACGACAATACAGATGAGCATTATGGCCTTATTCTGTGTTATCAGACACAGTGGTCTCAAACTGGATTATTTCTGCAGTGTGTTTTGCAGCTAAGAAATGTATTTTTAAAAAATCAAAAAGGACAAAATTTTCTATCAAACCATAGCACCACCGCAGCAACCTATGCTCTAGTTTTAGAAAGTATTGCAGATCCAAAAAATCACTGAAAACACAACAGACAAGCAAAACTGAAGGTCCTCTATTGTGTAATTTCATGCTTCTTTAGACCAATATAGAACTGACTTTTGAGGGGTTTAAAAAAAAATAGTCACATGCTCTGAGCAACTGTAGTTCATATTTAATGCATCATGCTTAATGACCTCAGCAGGGGCCATCCCCAACAGGGGTTGTCTCCTACTGATATCAACAGGGAGCATCCCTAGAGCTCAGGTGTCTGTCCAAAGCCTCAGGGCTTGGGATGTTCCTGAACTTGCAACCCTTCATACCAAAGAAGGCAGGCTCTCATATCATCAGGTCCTATGTTACTTAGGGCTTCATAAACCAACAATGACATCTTGAACTTGGCTTGGTAGCTAACTGGCAGCCTGCATGAAGCATTCAGCACAGGAGTTGTACATGTGCAATAGGACTCTTACAGCAACCATCCTAATACAACCACCACCTCCTTTTTTTAGGATCTCATTAGGATTCTCTGACAGCTTAAATTCACAGATTGCAGCCATTCAGTGACATAGTCCCAGCCTTTCTGGAGAGCTCACAGAACAGAGCAGCTTGACAATAAATCAGGGAATGTGGGGAAAGAGCAGTTTGGAAGAGAGATATCCCTCAAGAAGATCTTTTTCTTCCAGATCACAAATAAAGCTTTTGCCCAAATCCTGGGCTTTTATATAAAATGTCAGAAAGTTAGAATGTATTATACTCCAAATATAATGGTATGGTTATCTTCTGCCAGTGCAAAAGTAATACTTTATAGCTTTCAGAATATAATAAAATAAAATAAATAAGGGAAATTCTAGAGGGCAAGGGCTGTAAATAGACAACGTGTTCTTGTAACATTTGTAAACCAAAAAGGTAAGGGAAAAGTGTTAGGAACAATCAACATTCCTACTGCTCAGGTCATATACACTGCTTCCAAACTGCAGAAATAAAGCTGTTTGGTACCATTTTAATTGCCATGCTTCAATGCTATGGAATTCTGGGATTTATAGCTTGGTGGGCACCAGATCTCTCTTAAATATCTGACCTTTAGGACCCTTCTACTGGATAATGTCTGAAGATTCAAAGAAACAGTAGTATTGGTGGTTCACATTGCCACATAACTCTTTGAGGGGTAGGGTCAGGTCTCCCTGGAATAGTCCTGGGCTTGAGAACTCCCACCCCCTTATTCTAGGGCCCATGCTTCTCTGTTAAAACCACTAAAGATCATCTTGCCAAATCAATTTACCATTCACAATTCACAGGATTTTGGAATCCCTTGGCCAAATTCATCCCCTAAGTTTTTGAACTGGTAAGCAAATGACTCCGTTTAGATCAGGTATTCAGAAAGTATAGTTCATGGAATGCATGCAGTCCCCAATAATAATAATAATAATAATAATAATAATAATAATAATAATAATAATTTCATTTCTCCCAGATTGTTCAAAAGTGTCTGGATCTTGATATTTTTTTTTTTTTTAATGGTTGAATGAAATCCTGGAAAATACCATTCATGCCACCAGAGGCAGCCTCCCCTTAAACTTCCCCAGCTAACTGCCCAAACCTCTTTACTTTGGCAGAAAATCACCTTTAAAATGTTTTTTTTGGGGGGGGGGTGGGGGGGTGGGGCGGGTATTTAGCCAGTTTTTCAGTTGGCCATGACATGGGAGGATTTGCATTACAGTTCAGAGAATTACAGTTGGTAGGGATTTATCGGCCTAGAGAGCCATCTAACCTCTGTTTAGAAACCTGCAAGGAAGCAGAATTTACCAGCTTCTGAAGTGTCCCTGGGGTAATTTCATGCAATGAAAAGAGTCCTCTCCTCCCCACACTGAACAAACCTTTCTTAAAGGAATCAAGCTTTATCTTGCTATGAGTCCTTGCCCTCAAGTTACCTCAACTTCTAATGTTATCGCAAACCATTAAGGAAGACTCTTGGATCATAACAAAAAAGATTCTTTATTTGTAGATTCAGTCGCAAGCAAGGAGTAGTCTCATCTGCTAGTGCAAGAAAATGAGGGATCAAAGCACATGGCCACATGCAGGTGGTCTTAAACCTTGCCAAGCAAAGGCGGGATACAGACCGCCCCTTTGGGGCAGCCTGTACCTGCCCCTTTCCCTGATGGATCGGGGCCTGAGCTGCCACAGCAGCAGCCCTGGAGGCCCCAATCCGCCGCTTTTCCAGGCCTTGGGGAAGCGGCAAAACGCCGCTTCCCCACGGACTAGAAAGGGGTGTCCTTGGGGCTTCATGCCCCAAGGACACCCCGACAGTGGCAGGGAGACAGAGAAAGGGGCCGCTTGGCCCCTTTCTCTTCAGTATCGCTGGCATGGCCATGTAAAGACTGCACCAGCAATACGCTGCATGAAAGGAGCTCCTTTTTGGAGTTCCTTTC
>NC_056524.1:23865879-23954783 GCF_019175285.1 Sceloporus undulatus
ACATTTGTTTTTTAAAAACATATATAATTTAAACATATTCATTTCCTTGTGCCTATTATCCTGCTCTACGGTGCTATGGTAGATAGGCAGCTTTAAGCCTCTGGTCTCCTCTATTCTTTGTGTGAATCAACTGCATTTGAAAAGGAACTTTGAAGGACCCCTCCTCTAGCAACCTTCGCTAAAAGACTATCCACAAAGTTCACCTGGACCCCCTGTGTCACTGTCCACTCATGCTACAATGCTTTGAGTGAAGATGAGTTATGGAGAAACTGACGCATACACTATGAAGTCGACCGGTCGCCTCCATACTTGAAATTATGCAGTTGATCACCACTTCACTCCTATGGCTCATCCCACGTATCCTGGTTTGTAGTTTGTGAGCAACGCCACACTATGCAAGAAGGCTAAGAGCTTGTAAAATACAATCCCAGGATCCACTAGGATGGCTAAAGCACTTAACCTCAGTCAAAGTATGTTTTTGCACACTGTCGGTGCACCCTCGCTACCACAGCTGCTGCTACAAACATCTTTCTCCACTGCATCTCAAGGTGCTACACGGTCCCTTCATGTGGTTATAGAAGGTCTCTATAACCCCACTTTGCGCATTGACAATATCCTTCCCTTTCTGCATCAATATCTAAATATTGTAACAAAATGCAAATATATTTTGTGCTTGTATTCAAGGCTCACCTGGTGATATATTTTTAATTTATGGCACTGGATTTTTAATTGTGAAGCTATGCCAGTTACAGAGAAGGCCAGTGGTGATCATGGCACCCATGTCAGTGGGGACTTGATCTGCTCGGATTATGGTCAACTTATAGACTTCTGAACCCTGTCCCCAATGGTTGGCACCTTGGCTGCTCCTTTTAAAGTTTGGAATTACAACCCAAGCGAATGAAAGTCTCCGCCATGGCAGCCACCAGCTGCCCACTGCGGAAAATTTTTACTTGTATGCTAAACCAGAATGTAGCATTTTCTACGTAACTATAATTTTCACTTCTGTGTGACAGCACAACATACCAGTTTTTAAATGGGCAGTAATACTTTTCAAGATTTTGCAAACATACTGTGCAACGGCCATGGTGGTTTTTTTTGGGGGGGGTGTGGGGGGGTCACCTAAATTATCACAAAGCTATGAATATTTAAAAAACTTTTTAAACTGTGGAACACCAAACTCTATCTCACTCCGGCAAGAAATCCGGTTACTGGACAATTTTATTTCTGGCATGCAGGAATCAATTAAGCAAGATTACACCCCTATACAGAACATCATGGCTCTAACAATATAAATCAGTTGTTCACTACTTCACCTGGCCACTGAACATACCGAACTACACAATTGCATCCAGCCCAGAGTAAAACCTTGGTACATTTACTATATCTATCCTTTCCTGACATCCCCTCTTTTGTCTATTGGCCTCTGCCTGCGCGAAGAATGTGGACAAATGATATTTGCCGCCATTGTAAAAAACAAAAAAAACAAAACCCAAAACCTTTGAGTGTACGATTAAAATAGCCATCTACCGTTATGTCATTCCATAGGTACAAGTGCATGTTTATGATCCTGGACCCATTTCACCAATCATTTTGGAATGTTCAGCCCCTCACTCACATCCCTTTTTTCCATTAAGGTTGAAGAACTTCGACTCCTTTCCTCAAATTATTGCCCAACTGACCTGATAACATCGCCCATCATTTTCCACTGACCTCCTTTTCTCTTACTCATTTAGTGTCCTTCTCCAGGAGATGTTTGGTCACAAAAATGGTTTTATCCAGTTGAGATTCACCACTATAACATAGGCAACCTTTTTCTTTATGTGACGCGTATTAAAACCCTGTGTCCAACCAGTTATCTCTTTTCTCCTTCCTGACCTCTTCCTTGTCACTTACTCAGGAAGTAACAAAGATTTGGAGGAAGCCTCTTTCATAAATTCATTGTATCACTGAACACTCTCAGCCTTCACTCAACATTAAAAAGACACTGGAAAGTAGTTAAAAACAGCAGAGAAAAAAAAACCTATCAAGTGGCTCTAGATTACAGTCCAATGCAAAAATGAACAGAAAATGCTCAATGGATCTGCCACCTCCCAACAGGGACCTTCTTGATCAGGACCTAACTCCTCGCATCATAATCCCTTATCGAATTATAGGCTGAGAAACCACAAGGCCATCCAATCCAATCATCTGCCGTTGGTCAATAGGCTTAAGGCCTGTCGTGACACATTAACCCATACATTGTAGTGTGTATAGTCCTGTTAGGTCTAAAACGAGAGTAGTATTTATTAAAATACATACATATAATATAATAAATATAAAAATACATAATATATCAAAGAATCCATGGTTAAGCGCAGCTCAGCAAACACCTGAAAACTCACAAATGCTGAATTCTTTGTCAGAGTCTTAAAGTGAGGAAATCAACCTAGTGCCTCAAAAGTCTCTGGATATAATTGGCTTATAAACGGATAGCGGGGGGAGGGGTTACACAATTTTCACCCTATGCTTAGCCATTATCATATAGAGAAAGATAAGACCTTTCATGAACCAGTCTCAGTGACTGACATGATAAGACTCTAATTGCTATGAACGATTCTACCAAACTATAATATTTTAAAATAAGTTTATGTTTAACAAAGAAAAAATACAGTATTAGTCACATATATACATCTTTCTATATTAACAGTATATGTCATTTTTTTTTACTTGCACTTCAATAGATATCAAGCTTATGTTGACAATCGTGACCTTCCAATGGGAAAACCTATAAAGGGCTGTCCTCATTTCTTCTTATTTTCTGTTATTCACACACTCTTTTGACTTGTCATTTAAATATTGCATCCCAAAAAATGCAAAGCTTACTCCAATACAAAAGCTTAGACATAAACACTCTGTGATACACCTGTCCATAGCCAATCATCTTCAATTATTCTACTTCCATTTTTATCACAGTAAGATGGGCTTGTCCTCTTCTTTGACTTTCTCTGATTCTCCTGCCACGATTCTGAAATTTATCTATTCAGCAATCTCTAACTTTCATAGCAGTTCTTTGCGGGTACCACAGGAGACTTCCAACTCGTGCCACATCACTCTCGCCTACCGAACTCCTTTAACGGTCTCTCCCATATTTAGTTCACTCTTTTGTTGGATGTGTCAGCTATATCTTAATAATACAGCCCGGTAAGTTCAAAAGGTTGTCTAAATAGAAGGATTGACTTTATGCTTTGTCTCACCAACTTTTATCACAGGCGACCACACCCTCTGTAGCCATTACCAGCTTCTTTTACATTTCCAACCGACCATGTTGGATTTTTATATTTTTGGCATCTAGATGGGTCAATGCCACCTCGTTTCCATTTTATAATAGTCTTCCTGAGGTTTGATTTCTTGTAAACTTCTAGTTTTCGCCTGCTTGAGTCCAATTATCTCACGGACCATACCCAAAATCTCTTGCCATCAGCCTATGATCTTTAATTATGTCTTCTTCTAACTTCCTCGTTGGATGCTTATAGACTTTTGAGATTATTTGGTTTTTCTTCAAACATTATTTCATCAATTTTCTTTTTGAAGCTAATCCTATCTTCTTTTTGTCTATTTTCTTTCCATAATGAGTATAGCAGCAATGGTCCTTTATCATTTATTCTTTATATCTTACCTCTAGATCTTCTGAATCCTGCTTTCCTTTACTATCTCATATTTGGCCATAGTTCAGTCATTTTTATCATTAAAAGCTTCTTGTGGTGACATCCAACTGGAATGCCTCAATCGAACCGCTGTTCTAACTTTTTTCCCAAACTTATTAGGCCTTCCTCCTACAATATGAGTTCAATTCCGGTACTTTTACTTTGTTATACCATAAGTAAGCATTCCAACGAATTTACATTGCAACCTTCCGATTCAACCATTCTTTTTTTATTAATCCAATCTTGGATCCAACCTTAAAGCACAAGCCCCCTGGAATCGGACTCTAAATCCAGTAGAGCACCGTCCCATTGTCTTTGATCATAATGTCTTTCGTTTAACCCTGGTTTCTTCCCTCCCGATGAATCTTTTAATTCTTATTCCATATTCTGACGGGTTCTTGGTTGGTTATGAATCGTTCGAGAATAGAAAGATAACTTTAGGTAGAACTGACCTTTTAATTAAGGATATCCTACCATAAAATGCAATCTTACAAATATAATTAATAAAAAACAATCTCTGTCTTACCTCAAAGGGTAATGTGAAAAAGGTCCTTGAAAGCAAGACCTTTTTTATCCTCACTTCTGTTGAATTTGTTTATTTAGATCATAGAATCGTTGAGTTGAAGGAGCCCTACAGATACTTGTATCGCCCCCACACTCAATGTGGAAATCCACTAGAGCTGCTCCCGCCGGCAGCTGTCCAGCTCTTTTGGACAACTTCTCGAAAAAGCGTCCTACCCCTCCGTAGGTATTGGTCACTGCTGCACCACTCTACTGTCAGAAATTTCTTTCATATTAACGCCAAACCTACTTTTGTTCATTCAAGCTTTTCATTATGAGCAGAGAGCTTTTTATTTGAACTTTGTCTTTCTATTTTATTTGATTATAAACATAATTTTATAATTTCTGTGAAGATTTTAACTTTTTTTTTAATTATTATTTGGATTTTCAGACTCTCTGGAGGCACCTTGGATTCCACATTTGGAGACAGAGACATACAATGAAATAAATAATAAATAAAAATAATCATGTATCTTGAAACCATTAGACCTGATTGTACCATTTGAGCAGCGAAAACAGTCCTGCACCCTCATGTCTGTGCAGTCTTGAGGTATTTAGGAGTTCATTGTTGGAAACCGATGGTCTTCTCTTCACCAGGCTAAGCATTCCCAAATCCCTCAGCCTCTCTCATTGTGTTGTGCTGCATTACTCTTATCATCCTTGTTGCTCTGCTCTGTCAATTTGTCTATATCCTTTCAAAAATGAGAACTCAATGCAGAACTCCCGATGAGGCCTGATAGTGTAGCTATAGTAGGGGTATGTTTACTTATTATTCATGGTATTATCATGCCTTTTCCTAACAGGACCTAGGCGGCTCCAATAGGAATCCAAAGGAGGTACAGAATTGAAAATTAGTAATAAAAAAAGTTTTAAAACACTTATCTATCTGTTAAAACATATTAAACACCATGCTTAAAAACAATATAACATCATTTATTGTATTCAATGTACTTTGTATATGTGAAAGAAGAATCAAAATTAAAATTGCCATCCACTGTTTTCATAGATGCAGTCCTGTTGGAATATGGGAGATCCATGACATTTTTATTTATTTTTGAACACGCCCGAATCTCTTGCCTGTTTGCACAGTTGCTGCTGTTATTTATTTATTTTTTTTTATGAAATGTTCACTCACTCTATTCATCGGTGCACTATGTGGGATTAAAATTGAAGCTTGGAAGTTTAACTTTTTGGATTGCAATTTCCAGAAGAAATTCCTTGCCATGGATGGTACTGGTATTTTCATTTTGATTTTTAAAATAGCCAAATTAAATTCATACCCTCTCATCGACATAGGCCATGGTTAGTATGCTGAAAAACAAATCAGAGCTCAGAAAAACTACATTTTAACTACAATTCCCATAACCCCTTTCTAGCATAGCTATGATTGGGAATACACAAGATCCAAAACCAGACCTAATCAGTGGCCTCAGCTTGTACTCTTCTGTTCCTTCTTCCTTTTGCTGTCACCTTACGGATATACTTATGATTTTCTGTGTAGATTCTCCTGCCAACAGTAGAATGAAACAGTTTTCCAGCCCGTCCTCAGAAATGACTCACAATGGTTAACTATTCTTGTGCCCCAGAACTATTTCCCCTATTCTTAATATTTTTCCAATAAACCTTTATGCCAACACATTCAGTGCAGCCAGTGGTGTCTGTCAGCACATATGTTACCACAATCCAACTGGCAGTAGGTCGTCCAATTTCTGTACTCTGAACATTTGTTCAGTTCAACATGCAAAATGTAGATGGCTGGCCATAATCTTTGTTTGCCTTGTTTCTACAGAGGGCTTGCGTTGCTTTCATTAGCCTTGCAAGCATTCTGAAAACTGGTTTTAATTATAACTCCTTGATATAAAATGTATAATCATGAAAGTGGGCTACCATGCTGTGCTTGTATTCATTCTGCGGATCTTAATGGTATTTTTCAAATAATTATCTTGACCATAACTTCCTGTGAGGCGACACAGGAATTATAGAGAATCTCAAAGCTGGACACACAAAAACACCCAGACCAGATAATAAGACCAAACGTTGTTTAACTCCGTGTTCTGTTTGCAGTTACAAACAACATGCCCCTCAAAGTGTTTAAGATGGAGGCACAATTTCCTCGTGTTTGACGCCAACATCTGATACTTAAGGGCCCATTCACATTGCCGTTTGTAGCATGATCATTGAACTTTACTACCATGTTTCCATCTATGACATCTTGCGTACAAAATGAAATTCAACACAGAGAAATGTTTAAACTACTGCACTTAGGGCAGATGCGAAAAATGAAATGCACAGATATAGGATGGGGTGACACTGGCTGAATGAAACTACATGTGAAGGGATCTGGAGCCAAGTAGACCACAAGTTGAAATGAGTGAACAGTGCGAGCGGCAGCTAAAAAGGCCCATGCAATTTTAGGCTGCATCAATAGAAGATAGTGTCTGATCAAGGGAAAGTCATAGTACCACCTAATTTTGCTCTGGTCAGGCCCCACCTGGAATATTGTGTTCAGTTCTGGGCACCACAATTCAAAAAGGACATTGAGGAACTGGAGCGTGTCCGAGGAGGGGGAACTAAATGGTAAAGGTCTGGAAGCCATGCCCTATGAGACACGATTCAGGGAGCTGGGGATGTTTAGCCTGGAGAGAAGGTTAAGAGGTGATATGATAGCCCTGTTTAAATATTGAAAGGATTGTCTATTGAGGAGGGAGCACGCTTGTTTTCTGCTGCCTCCAGAGAACAGGACCCGAAGAATGGATGCAAGCTACAGGAAAAGAGATTGCCACCTCACATTAGGAGATACTTCCTGACAGTAAGGGCTGTTTGACAGTGGAACACCCCTCCCTCAGAGTGTAGTGGAGTCTCCTTCCTTGGAGGTCTTTAAGCAGAGGCAAGATGGCCATCTATTGGGGTGCTTTGATTGGATTTCCTGCATGGCAGGGAGTTGGACTGGATGGCCTGTGCGGTTCTCTTTCCAACTCTATGATTCTATGATTTCTTTGGCTCTCAGATCCAGAAACTGGGTAGGGAATTGTGCTGGATGCGGATTCATGTGGTTGTCCTTGACTCCATATCTGTCAACTATGTGTGCCAAGTGGACTCCATGGGCTGTGCGAGTTACTTCAAGCTCACTTTAACTGATCCCCCCACCCTCTCCTCCACCAGCTACAGCCTTACTTGACAGGAGTAACTAGCTCATACACAGATTAATTCCCAGCTTACTGTGAGTGCTTTATATAGAGTTGCTCTTGAAGAAAAATCCAGAAGCTTCAACTAGTGCAAAATAGCCAGCAGTTAGATGGGTGAGTTCAACCTACATCCTACAGAGATCATTCAGGCCTCCATGCCAAGATTCCAAATTCAAAAACTCGGCTTACTCTGAAAGACACCTCACCTCACCCCACTTCCTTTGTATGCACCAGAAATGCCATGCAAGAGCGACTTCCCTAACATCTAGTGCTAGAAAAATACCACTTCCAGGTTCCAGTGCACTATTCTTATCTATCTCTCTATCTATCTATCTATCTACTATCTATCTAATCTATCTATTCAAAAATGATATCCCACCTTTCTACCACAATGGGGATTCAAAGTGGGTTACAATAATTTATTTTTATAAGCAATTTATTAATTATTTGGACATATAAAGACCAACACAAAACAAACACAATAATTTTTTTCATTAAATGGAATGTTACAGATAAATTAATTGACTTCCTTGTTAATCCTTTTGTTGTAGATACATCATACTTGTTATGTAATTGTTTTCAGTATTTAAGATCCTTTGGAGATTACCTCCTCAAATATATCTACATTTCCACAGTGTTACCAAATCAATAATCATTTCTCTAAACATACATTGCATCATTTACCTTATTATCTTATCCTAATATACTATTATTGTTGTCTAGAGTTTTGTTTAGAACGTATTCTTTTCACAGTATTTCAGTATGGGTTCCATGCTTATAGGTTACACTAATTTAAAAAGACAGAAGTAATTTAAGAAGACCGAAGATTTGATACCTTAACCCCCCACATTCAGCTATAATGGCATTTTAGACCAGTTTGGCCTCATAAAGAGCAAAAGCATGCCAGTCCATGCTCACAGTTTTACAAACTATTGCCACAAAAGGAAAAGAAGGATGGGGAGGGCAGGGGAAAAGAAACCAGCATTCAAATGAGGCATTAATTTGTTTACTATCTGTACAAGGAGATTGATTCTCATTAGCAGAATACATCTGTTTAAGTAACTAGTACAATTAAAAGTCTTTATAAAGATTATATTTGTCTTGTGGCTGAGTAAAGGAAAATTTATATACTTAATGACTCAGTTTTGCAGTCCTTAGAATTAAGTATCAAATGCAGAACCTTTTTATAAACATCTATATTTATATTAGAGGTTTAGACCTCTCTGTACACAGTTTTCCCCTCCACTTGTTCCAGTGCCAGAAAACATGCGTTCATTTTTTCAGTTATATTAATTTATATATAAATGAGCAGCTGTACACTAATCACTCAACTTAAGTAATGGTGCAAATGCACTCAGGCCAAGCCAGGCCAATAAATGCGTTGTTTCTAGCTACCAGCTTCACTGATATTTGTTACAAATAATCCATTTTTGTCTTGTGTTTACTGTAATTTGGACAGGTGCTTACTTGGTTTCCCGTAATGGGTATATAAACTTTTAAGTGTGGAGTGCAAATAACATTTTAACTTACATACATTGGTCATTACAAACCAAGTTATGAAAGATTTTTTTATGTGCAATGGAAAATTATAGGATGAATATTAGATGCTGAAGTGTTGCATTTGTTAGACCACACTGCAACAAAGGTCAAGAAAGACACACCTTGAAATTGCACTCTGAGCTGTGAGTGTGGTTTGTCTATTATTTTCTCCCACCATCTATAGCAATTGTGTGATCGCCACACTGAAGGTGTGTGATCTCACCGAACCCATCTCAGACTGACTTGAAAATGATCTGAGATCTTTAAGAGAGTGGGGGGGGAACAAATTTTGGGTTATTCTTTTGCAAATTACCCATCTTCCCCTGGCTTTTGAATTTGTTAATTTCTGAAATGAAAATCCCAGAATCTTCACACAATGGCAACCTGCAGAAGTTTATGGTCTAAAAAAGCATTTTTTACAAACCGTTGCCCCCCCCAAAAAAAATCCTTAACCATTCTATCAATTTTTGTTGTTACTGTTTTTGGGGTGCTTCAAATTGTCTTGATTTATCGTGACACTATCATGGGGTTTTCTTTGCAAGACTTGTTCAGAGGGGGTTTGCCTTTGCCTTCATATGAGCCTGGGGAGAATGTGACTTGCCATGATATCACCCAGTGGGTTTCATGATCAAGCTGGGAAGCAATCCTTGAGTCATTGTCCAATGCTCAAGTCACTACCCTCATTATGGTCTTTGGGCACACTGAAAGTGTACTCCTACTCTTATTTCTTCTATTTCTAGCAGATCCTTACTGCAGGTACGTAACTGCGTAGAAGATTTCCCCTAAAGAAAAGTAATTAATTCTCCCCCCATCTGAGATCTGTTTTGATTGACAAACATGCCAGCAAGCAACATGGAGGCATGTTGATTCAATTTTCCTCTCCCCCACACCAAAGTCTCTCTGTAACTTGGCAGGTCCACCCATTTTCATCATATCTTGAAATGTACCTTAAGCACATAGCAAATGGCACTGCAGGGGAGGGGAGCTTTGTTGGCCTTCATGAGGAGAACCCTGGGGGCTTTGCACTTGGCCCATAGGGCCAAGCAAGATTGCATTGCGGCAGAAAGAGTAGGCTATTTAAGGGCCCATTTCTCTCACACATATCTCTTTTGCCTGTGGGGGAGAAGATATGAGTACGTATTAGATCAGTGCACCTTGCACCCCCTTGTATATGGGTTTTGGAACCGTCTCCATGGGACATGAGGACAGTGCAGCTTGGAAAAGAGTTGCCCTTGGGGCTGATCTGTGGGTTTACTCTTTCTATAAGTTTGCAGGGCCTTGACAGTTGTTGGCCTTCTAAAATGACCAATCTCTTTTGATTGCCGTTGGTTTTGGGGTTTCACCCAAGGCTGGCTACAGAGGTGTCACAGGTTGGCAGTACTTAAGTACAAATACAAGTACTGTCTCAGCTCAAAACTTCACCAGGTTCCTCCATGCTTTGTTGCTCAGTCCTAGGCCCTCAATAATTTAACTCGGATTTAGGTCAACAAAGATATCTTTGTTTTAACCCAAAACACTATAACTGGTCTCTTATTTCATGGTTTGTCAACAGTCGCCTGACTCATCAACAAAAGGATTATCCAATGTTCTTTAAAATGTTCCCTTAAAAACTGAGTGTGTTATCCCAATCTATAAAAAAGAAGTATAACTATTCAGGTAAAAGATTTGCACAGACTCACAACCAATAAGGCAGAATTGAAAACCCATTTAAGTTCTTCTGAGGCACGTTCCCAGACTACGCGAGCAAGTACGTACTAGGTAGTACTAGGGTTAGGAAAGGGTGTCTTTATTGGAGCCCTAACCCTAGTACGTACCTATTAATACAAAATGGTGGCACCCATTACATGGGCGCCGCCATTGGGACATCACGACTCGCGCCTCCAAAGGGCGACGCGGAAGTGATGTGTGTCCACCGCCGGGCCGGGGCGCCTTTCCACAGCACCAGAAGAGCTACGAAACGGAGCTCCTTCCAGCTTTTTGCATCCTGGGCACAGCCTTTCGATGGCTGCGCCACTGTGCCAAAGCAGAAAGGTGCCAAGCGGCCCCTTTCTTTTTGTCCCCTCACCGTCAGGAGTCCTGGGGCATGAAGCCCCACGGACACCCTTTCCAGGCCGTGGGGAAGCGCCTTTTGCTGCTTCCCCCGGCTTGGAACGTGTCGGATCGGGGCCTCAGAGGTTGCCGCAGTGGCAGCTGAGGCCCTGATCCGGCGGGGGAAAGGGGCGGGTTAAGGCCGCCCCAAAGGGGCAGTCTGTAAACCTGCCTGAGTTAGTTTAGTTCCCCTTTTCCAATTCTGTATGATAATACATTAAAACTGTACAAGCATTTTAATAAGATAGCCATTTTCCATGAATCCAGTTAAATATTAGCTACTGCCACTATCTTTTCAGATCTTGGGGAAACTATGTTTTTGCACTACAGTCCAGGGGCATTAGCAGTAGTTGTTCTGGAACTTGATGTTCCAAAATTTAATATTTCATCCTCTGCCTCTGTGCTGCAGATGCTGAACACGTATGGGAGCATCTGAAGCTTTCCTTCCACAGTACAGTAATTTTGTCTTTAGTGCTTAGAAGGAGTGCCATCATAAGTGCTTTAGGTGGATTACTGTGGTAAAGAGAAGCAGGTTACACTGTTGCTCATTAACCCAAGAGACACAAGTCTGTGGTTTTGGAGCTGAAACAGAAGTATAATTTAACGATAAGGTTCATTAAAGGCACGGTTTGACTTTGATCTTCACATGTAAGTTCCACTGACATTAAAAGAAAGAGTCATGCTTCACTTTGGCAAAAATATTGTAACATAATGGGCAAATTTTTCCTCCTAGTATTCAAATGTGATACAAACACAGTTTGATCAGACTTGGATCAATTTTGCATTTTTGTGTTGCTACCAAACTTCCAATCAGTTACATGGATTTCAAAATGACAGTAGTGGGCAGTGCTTGGGAAAGCCCAGAATACATACCAGATTCTGGGAGTTAGTTCAAATTATAACTTTGGGTATGACTATTTAAGTACAGTTCCAGATTTAAACATCTGTTCATGAAGTGAGATGCATGGAAAAAATGAGATTCTCTTCCATGGAAATGTTTAGGGTGGCACCTCTTTTGATTTCAGGTTACCATACTCAGGTGTACCCACATTACTCATGGTACTAATTATTAATACAGATATAATGGTTCTCAAACCATTATCTATTACTGGTGACCCCCATTTACAACTACAGGCTTTATTACTGGTGACCCCTTTGCAACTAATGCAAATGTTGCATCCACCCCCACTTGATATGGATATAAATAAAAATGTTTGTTGTTTACATGTTTACTATGCAATTTTCTTTCAACTCATGGTATATTACATTTTAACATTTTATAAGAAAATAGCTTTTCTCTTCCCCCCACCCCTCTCCCCCTCAGACAGAGGCTGCAAGCACCATCCTCCCCTTCTAGAATCATAGAATAATAGAGTTGAAGAGACAACAAGGGCCATCCGTCCAACCTCCTGCCATGCAGGAAATCCCAATCAAAGCCCCCGACGATGGCCATCCAGCCGTTTGAAGACCTCCAAGAAGAGGCCTCCACTCCACCCGAGGGAGTTTGTTCACTGTCGAACAGCCTTACTGTCCGGAAGTCTTCCTAAGTTGAGGTGGATCTCTTTCCTGTACTTGCATCCATTGCTTTGGGTCCTGTTCTCTGGAGCAGCAGAAACCAAGCTTACTCCCTCTCAATATGAACTCCTTCAATATTTAAACAGGGCTATCATATAACCTCTTAACCTTCTTTCTCCAGGCTAACATCCCAGCTCCCTGAATTGTTCCTTCATAGGGCATGGTTTCCAGACCCTTTCACCATTTTAGCCGCCCTCTTTGGACACGCTCCAGTTCTCAATGTCACTTTGAATTGTGGTGCCCAGAACTGAACACAATATTCCAGGTGGGGCCTGACCAGAGCAGCATATAGTGGCACTATTACTTCTCTTGATTACGACACCTATTTCTATTGATGCAGCTAAAAATCGCATTGGCCTTGTTTGCTGCTGCATCACATTATTGACTCATGTCAACTTATGGTCTACTTGGGACTCCTAGATCCTTTTCACACGTAGTTTCATTCAGCCAGGTGTCCCGATCCTTATCTATGTTTTCGTTTTCTGCCCTAAGTGCAGTACGTTACATTTTTCCGTGTTGAATTTCATTTTGTTACGCTTGTCCCAGATTTCTAGTCTTTCAGGTCATTTTGAAATCTTGATCCTTTCCTCTGGGGTATTAGCTACTCCCATAATTGGCTAATTTGTGTCATCTGCAAATGATAAGTATTGCTCCCCATTTTGTCCCCCATCACTTGATAACAAAATGTTGAATAGCAACTGCGCCCAGGACAGAGCCTGTGGACTCCCCACTGGTCCACTTCTCTCCAGGATGAAAAGGAGCCATTGTTGAGCACCCTTTGGCTTCACGTCAGTCAACCAATTAACAAATCCATGTGACAGTTGCCTTTTTCATCCCACCCTTTACAAGCTTGTTTGCAAAGACATAATCATGGGAAACTGTCAAAGCCTACTGAAATCACGCTATACTATATCCACAAGCATTCCCTTCATCTAACACCCGTTGGCTAATTTATCAAAAAAAGACAGGTTTGTCTGGCATGACTTCTTCTCTGAAACCCGTGTGACTTTTTGTCATATGGAATTGTTTTCTAGATGTTCACGACTCTTTGTTTAATTATCTGCTCCTCCTATCGACTGTCAGACTAACTGGACGATAATTGTTGGGATCCCTTTTCTTCCCCCTTTTTGAACTGGGGACAACGTTTGCCCCCCCAGTCTGCTGGGACTTCTCCTTCTCCAGGACTTCTCAAAGATCTTGCCCACTGGCTCCGATATACATTCTGCCAGTTACTTTTAATACCTTGGATGTAGTTCATCTGTCCTGGAGACTAATTGTTAGTTTAGGTTCTCTTCACCTCCAGGAAAAAAAAAAACTTTGGGAAAGAGGGGGAGGGTGCAGGATCAAACAAGTCTCCCTCCCTTTGTGCAGCTTGTCCACCCCCCAGGGGTTCCCGCCCTCACAGTTTGAGAACACTGCATTAATAATCCATAATCAATTAATACATTATTATTCAATCTGTGTACAATGAATGGGATCAAACATATTCAACATGGGAAATGTCCACCCACTCCTGCTTATACATTGATCCTTCTCAAACCTGTTACTACTCCCCAAGGAATTCTAGCCAGGGATCATTTACTGTAGTCAGTACAGCCATCAGACTGGTAACAACATGCCAGAACCATGTGTTGTAGTTGTTACGTTGCTGTAACATCATTCAACCTGGAGCCAAAAACAAAATCCCTAACATTGCCCTTGGTTTGTGAAATACAAGTAAAAAAACAATGGTAGCAATTCAGAGTGGTGGGCAGCCTGATGAGGAATCAGTGGTATGTTGAAAGAAATTTATAGTAACTGTATAGTAAGCACCCTAGCCAGAAATAGCCAATGGTGAAGAACACAGGGAGTTGCATCAATAGCAACTGCAGGGCCCCATAATTCCCAATGTTATAGTAATAATCCTTATGTACCATTGCATTAATGCAATCAACGTTTGAATATTGTGTACACAACAGAAGGAGACACATATTGTGTGTCAACATGTTATCATACCCCAATAATCAGTGTTCTGAATAGCGGAAAACAAAAACTGGGATGATAGCAGGCACTAGATGACCAACCTTGGGTGCAAATGTGGTGGATACATAATCCCAGAGCGTAATGGAGTGTCTGGGAAAGATATTAGACTACACCAACAGCTATATCATTAATATTTTGATTGTAATATATGTATGCTTTGATCACTGTTTAATAAAGGTTAATTTTCCTTCAAGCTGACAGAAGAACATTTAAGCAGAATAAACCTGGCTCTCAAGCTAGGGGATTATCGCTTTGGAGGTGTATTAAATTATTAGATCTGCCAAAATTGTTGGAACTGCCTGGGGCATTGTTTTACCATGTTGCAGAGCGGCCACAGCAGCCTTTTTTTGTTTCTGTCTAGTACCTCTATATGCCTCAATGCACGGAATCAGGTTAGCTAGGAAGCATCTCCCTTCTCACTTACCTCTGACCTTTCTGTGATCGCGCAGACAGAATCTGTCAATACACTACCAAAATGTTCTGCACACTGCACTGGAGATTTTTTCTGTTTGATTTGTAGGTCTCTGCCACACTTTGTATTAAAAAGTGAAAGTAAAACATAAAGATTAAAAGGAGCTTAGCTATATAAGCTGCAATAATGTTAAAGGAACAGAAAAACATACTTAAATGTCTAGCCAGTAAATATATACATATGCCTGTGGATAATGCACTCATCCATATCTAGTGGCTGAACCAAGATCATCTAGCTCACAGGGGTTATTTATCATGTAGGCTGTTATTGTTGTAACTACCCTCCAGTGCTCCTCCAGTCCTGTGGATGAGACTCTCCAAGCCTCCCTGTCCTCAACTGCTCTGCTTAGCTCTGCAAATCCAGGTTCCGTGATCTCTCTGATGGCGTCTATCCACTTGGCATTCAGTCTTCCTCTCCTTGTACTTCCCTCTACCTTCCCTAGCATTATGCTTTTCTTAGTGCCTTTCTCATGAGAGACTAAAGTATGACAGCCTCACTTTAATCATCTTGGCTTCCAGGGAGCACTGACTATTTTTCTTACCCTCTGGCCAGCTCCCTTGCTGGTCCCCTGAACATCAGAAAGAGCACAGGACCAATATGTTTATGGTAATTTTAACTCTCAAAAAATCCTGCCATATCTTCGGCTGAAAAAGTCAAACCTGTCACATAGCACAGGACAAGAAAGAGTCAAAGGTTGCAATCATTGTGTATCAGCTAAAACCTCCAAATGAACTGCAGCAATTGTCTGCAAATTCTTAATAGGATTTGTTGAATGGTCTGCATTTCTTTTTTGCAAGACAAATAATAGAAGACCTCTACCATTCAATATTGTTCTATGGCACAGTCAAACCCAAGTCACACCATCCCTCCCTAATGAAGAAAACTAGGTCTAGTGTGTGTCCTGCAGCATGGGTGAGATCCGATACCTATTTAGGAGCGCCCCCAGGTCATCATGGAAGTGATAAAGTCCTGAACCATCCTAACAGAGCAGTCTCATGTGCGATGTTGAAATCCCCCAGCACAACAGGGGACACTAACACTATCCCAGACCATTTCAGCCAATTTAGGAAGAGGCGCTTTGAGCACACAAGATAGGTAGTACACCCAACAGAACCCCCATGCTAACCATCTTCCAATTAACACCCTCCACACCAGCAGACGTTTAGGATGAGACGTCGGAGGCTTCATGGCTGGCACCAATGTTTTTGTGGTTTTTTTGGCTATGTGGCCATGTTCTATAAGAGTTTCTTCCTGACATTTCGCCAGCATCTGCTGGGCCTCTGCAGAGACGGTCTGCCAGCACAGTGCTGGCGCAACGTCAGGAATAAATTCTTATAGCGAACATGGCCACATAGCCGAAAAACCCTAAAAAAAAATATAGGATTAGACTCCTGGTGGAGGAGAAGGAATCATAATAGAGTGCTGCCATTTGGCCTCCCTGTCCCCAGGTCTCTCTTGATGCTGTACAGAGAACCCAGAAAGCCAAAAATGTAGGTGAGATTAACTGACCCTCACACCTTCATCCAACTAAGGCAAACAGATGGGCCAAATGAAGCAGCTTCCAGGCCGTTGGAGGCATGGCACTGAAACAACACATGCCTCCAAAGCAGCTCAAAGACACACCAAGCTGTTGCTCCAGTCTTTTACACCAGAGCAAAAAGGAGCTGGGATAATCTGGCCTCCTGGTGGCACAGTTGGATCCTGCGGGTGTGGCGGTCAGCACAATCCTGACCCCACTTGCCTGAAGCGACTTGGGACATCTTTCACACCCTCTGTTCCAGCCCTGAATCTTTATACAGTGGAGCCTCTCCTTACGTGGGGGATCCATTCCAGACCCCCCTACCCCACCCCCCACCCTGTATAAGCAACTTTGTGCAAGCACAAGCCACATTCTTGTGCTCATTGGTGGACGGGGTGCGCACGCCATGGGTGCACGCCCCCTTCATTTGATTGCAAGCACGGCTTCCGTGTAAAGTGGAAGCTGCTATGGTGCCCATGTATGGATGCGGGCGCACTGTAATACAAGCCAGGTTGGCATGTTCATTCAGGATCAAGTTTTGGATTGAGTTCTGGGTTATTTTTATTGGAAAATATGCTTTACATGCATTTGGAATAAATGAAAACAGTATTCTTCTGCATTATTTATCTGTGCTCTGTCTGTTGTTCTGGGCTTCCCGGTAACATTTTCCTTCACACCTGACTATAACTTACAGAAAACCTGTTCAACAGTTACACTTGTGGAATTTCACTTAGAAAACTGTTAATTGAATATGGATATAAGAAATTTCCAGAGAAAAAGACGAATGCAACCAGAAGCATAGGAGAGTTAAGTTAGTATGCATAACACACCATAATTGGGGCAGTTTATGTATTTTGATTTTCCTGCTATGTTATTAATCCTGTACTGGCTTTTGGTATTCATTCTATGCATTGGTTTACTTTTGGGTTGTAAACTGTGGTATTCTATTTAGTCCTGTATATTTGTCATCCATATTGGCTGCATACTATGATTTATTTTGTGGTACACACAAGCAATTGATTCAGTGCATTTTCTATTGCAAAGTCATTGTGCAAAATCAATTGCTTGTGTCTGCCCACTGCTAGTGTGACTGCTTTCAGACTGGGCCTACCCATCACTACAGAGGCTTTCACTCTGCCAAAATAACACTGGATTAGCCCAGTGAGAGTTTCTCCACACATTATTTGTCCTATAAATGATTTATAAAGATATTACCATGTTCAGTATCCTTTCAGCTAGAAGCTGATCTTTTAATATAAATCACACTTTATTATCTATTTGTAGTAAACTTGCCGAGATAAGAGCAAGGAATTATGTAAGTTTTGATCTAAGTATTGCTGGAAGGTTTGGAAAACAACCCTTTATCTTGGTTCTATAGTATTTCTTCCAACTGGACCGATTAGCAAGAAATTGCCCTAATGGTGTGCCAAAGAAGAAAAGGTGTCTTAAAACTGCATGCTACCTGGATATTGTAATCTTCTCAATGGGGTGGAAAGTGTCAAATTCCGAACCTTTACAAAAAGAAAATAATATCCTTTGCTTCTATTTTACCGGAAGACCAAGTTCTTCTTTCTTCTTTTATCAGTATCCATGAAAGAAAGTTGAACACAAAGAGTGTTCTCAGTTGTCTCCTTTCCCTACATTTTCCACTTTGCCAAGCCTTATTGTTTCTTCATCTTATATATGTCCAAAGTACAGACCTCTTTTCATATACAGCTATTGGTGCGTTAAGACCGCCCCTTTGGGGCGGTTGAGGCGCGCCTTTCCCCGGTGTATCAGGGCCTCAGTGGCCAGAACGGCAGCCATGAGGCCCGATCCATCGCTTTCCAGGCTGCAGGGAAGCGGCAAAAGATCAAGGACACCCCACGGTGGCGGGGAGGGGAAGGAGGAGGAGAAGGGGCCGCTTGTCCCCTTTCTCCCTTGCGTTGCTGGGTGCAACCGTCTGAAGTTGTGCCAGCTGATGCAAACCGCCGACACAAACCAGGACGAGCTACGAAACGGGCTCCTTCCTGCCTCTGCACAAGGGTGCATTAAGCGCCCTCACGCGGCAAGCGATGTCATGTCCGCGCCGCCCGAATAGAGGCGGTGCGGTCGTTGACGTCGTCATGGCGGCCCCCATGTGGAAGGGGCACTGCCATTTTGTACGGACTCAGTCTGTACTTAAAGGCCCATTTGTAATGGACCATCAGATCTAATAATTCGGAGGGAACACGGAGACTATCTAGTCCAACCCCCTGCTATGCCCCTGCCAGTTTAGTCATCTTTGCTTTGTTACTTATACTTATTATTTTGCTTATCAGGCTATCAAATTAGACAGTTCAATATGATGTTATATAGTTTCAAAACTGAAGTGTTTGCAACATCTGGATCCAAAGCCAAAGCATGTTTTTAATTTTTCATTCTGAAGAAACATGTAAATGTCTAAAGCTTAAAATTCCTGCTTCAGACATAAAATTCATTTCTTAGTATGGCATTTTCTTTAGAGGACCAGTTTTGAGAGGAGATTTGAAAAGCGATGAAGTTATGGATTAATTACAATGTACCCATATACTGTACATTTATACTGAATATACATTCTAGCAATTGTTTTTAAAATAACTTTTCCAAAACAGGGGCTTTCAGGTTTAAAAAGCCATTTTAACCCCACAAGCTTCAAGTCTGCTGATCTTTCTTGAAGCTTGAAGTCATGCTACACTTAGTCAGAACTGGTTTGCTGCCATGTCATGTGAAAAAAGACTCTAACTGGTCTGATTATCCATCTATCTGACTCTTCCGTATACGATTAGCAGGATGGTTTGCACAAGGTAAAATACACTAATATACTTTACGTATTGACACAAATACTAAAAACAAATTGAAAGCAGCAGTAAAAATCTCTCTCTCTCTCTCTCTCTCTGATATCTTAATAGAAGCCGATGATGATGCTGATATGATGCTGATGATGATGATGATGGCACTGAAAAATACAATATTTATAGGCAGCAGACACATTTTGGAAAGTTTTCTTCAGACAGGGCATCACAACCCTTCTTCCGTCTTCATTCCAACTCACCTCAGTGAGATGCTCACGTAAAGGATCTCTGTGATGCTCTGTGGACAATGTCAACAATGGTACTATTCTGAAATTACCAATGTGTGCGACTTGTGGCAAAATACAGAAATTTCTCTAACAGAAGTCCATTAAACTGTTCAGTTCTAACAAGGGTGCAGGAAAATCCCATGATGTTGCCATCATTTTGAGTATCATTGAATGTTAGAAGGAAACAGCTTTCAGTAGGAGAGTCTGTTGCCTGTAGCTTTTATACTATTTTAGAAACTTATCTGCTTTTAATTTTTAAAAAAACAGAACATAGGTTATCAAAAAATCACGACTCAAAGTGTTGTGTAATGTTTTTGTCATGTGCTGTCAAGTCATTTCATCTTATAGTGAACTTATGTGAACCTATTACTGAGTTTCTTAGTCAGGTGTGTTCAATGGAGGTTTGCCATACCTTCCTCTTTGGTAAGAAGTATTATTGCCAGTCAACCCAGTGGCTTTCATTGCTGTACTAAGGATGAACCTGGTATCCCAGAGTCCTGGTCCAGCACTAGACACTACACTGCTGATTCTTGTGTTAGTACACTAAACTCAATGACAGATTGGACTGATTACACTCATTGCTTAGGGTTATATCAGCACAGAAACCCTGTTTGGTACCTCAGAGTATGTCATCTGCTGACTACCACATATAGTAAAGTTTTCTTAGTGGTGGCGACTTGGTTAAGAAAACCCTTCTTTCGGATTTGGTTTTCATTTTACCCCCCCACCCACTCCTTTTCTCTTCTCATGGAACATGCATTATCATTTGCACCGTTTTCTGGAGGTGCCAGTGTTTAGTATTGTCTTTCCTATGCAATGGATAGCTTTTATTATATTTGATTGGTCATTTTATACATGTTTGGGATAATTTTAGAGTCTAATTGTCATTTACAAATTTGTGGTTTTAGATATTATAATTAGTGGTTTTAACTGCATTAGTGCCATCCTGGTGTTATGGGAAGACTGGGTACTGATTTTCTGTCAGTAACTCTCGTTATCATTTTAGGGGATATTTTTCTACTATACAGTGGGACCCCGGGTTACGAATTTCAATTTCGTTCCACGGCGCCGTTCGTAACCCGCAAAGATTTCGCAACCCGAAAAACGCCCATAGCCCGCTAGCGCTAAATAGAAAGCCGCGAGTTGTGCGAAAAAAAGCGTCCTGCAAAAGCACACAAATTTTTTTGTAGCCGAAAAAAAAAAAAAAGTAATACCCGGAACAGTTTTTTCTATTTATTTTTTCGTATCCCGGAAAATTTTCGTAACGTATTCTGTGGTCATTTCGTTATCCCGGGGTGGTACCACTGTATTTTTTATTAATGTTTTTATGTATTGTTTTTATGAATAAAAACATACTTTAACTGATAACACGTTGGACTAAACACAACAAAAATTATTACAGATAATTACGGACAGGAAATACCCAGTCGACAAGGTCAGTATCTGGAGCTGTTATCACAATGTTCTTCGTGAACGGGCCCATCATGCTATGAAGCTATAGTGCTATGATTCCTTTTCACTACTGGTTGCTTCATCTGGAATCTGGGATCCACCCGTTTGGGGAGGCATTTAAAATTCTCAGCTCTGGTGCCACAATAAAATATAATTCTCAGGATCCCTAGCACTGAGACAGGGTAGCTATTATTATTCTTATTATTCTTATTATTATATCTATTATTATTATTAGTCTTCATTTATTAGTGCTGTACGTTTAGCATGGCCTTTCACAGCGTCATCAAAACAAACATAAAAAACCTGTCCATGGTGTACCATCTAAAATCACAACAATAAAACATAGTAAATAGACAATTTATCCCATTAAAATAGCCATCAAAAACTACGACAATACAGATAGCATTATGGCCTTATTCTGTGTTATCAGACACAGTGGTCTCAAATGGATATTTTGCAGTGTGTTTTGCAGCTAAGAAATGTATTTTTAAAAAATCAACAAAGGACAACAATTTTCTATCAAACCATAGCACCACCGCACGCAACCTATGCTCTAGTTTAGAACGTATTGCGATCCAAAAATCACTGAAAACACAACAGACAAAGCAAAACTGAGGTCCTTATTGTGTAATTTCATGCTTCTTTAGACCATATAGAAATGACTTTTGAGGGGTTTAAAAAAAATAGTCACATGCTCTGAGCAACTGTAGTTCATATTTATGCATCATGCTTAATGACTCAGCAGGGGCATCCCCCAACAGGGTTGTCCCTACTGTATCAAACAGGGAGCATCCCTAGAGCTCAGGTGTCTGTCCAAAGCTCAGGCTTGGGATGTTCCTGAACTTGCACCCCTTCATACCAAAGAAGGCAGGCTCTCATATCACAGGTCCTATGTTCTTAGGGCTTCACTAAACCAACAATGACATCTTGAACTTGGCTTTGGAGCTAACTGGCACGCTGAACATTCAGCACAGGAGTTGTACATGTGCTGACCCACTGGCAACCTACTCCCCACCGCCCACTCTTACAGCAACCATCTAAACAACACCACCACCTCCTTTTTTAGGATCTCATTAGGATCTCTGACAGCTTAAATTCACAGATTGCAGCCATCAGTGACATAGTCCCAGCCTTTCTGGAGAGCTCACACGACAGAGCAGCTTGAAATAAATCAGGGAATGGGGAAAGAGCAGTTTGGAACGAGAGAATCCCTCAAGAAGATCCTTTTCTTCCAGCTCACAAATAAGCCTTTTGCCCCAAATCCTGGCTTTATATAAAATGTCAAAAGTTAGAATGTATTATACTCCAAATAACTGGTTTTGGTTATCTTCTGCCAGTGCAAAAGTAATACTTTATCGCTTTCAGAATATAATAAAATAAAATAACTAAGGGAAATCTAGGGACAAGGGCTGTAAATAGACAACGTGTTCTTGTAACATTTGTAAACACAAAAGGTACGGGAAACGTGTAGGAACAATCACATTCCTATGCCTCAGGTCATATACACTGCTTCCAAACTGCAGAAATAAAGCTGTTGGTTACACTTTTATTGCCATGTTCAATGCTATGGATTCTGGGATTTATGCTGGTGGGCACCAGACTCTCTTCTTAAATATCTGACCTTTAGGACCCTTCTACTGGATAATGTCTGAAGATTCAAAGAAACAGTAGTATTGGTGGTTCACATTGCCACATAACTCTTGAGGGGTAGGGTCAGGTCTCCCTGGAATAGTTCCGGGCTTGAGAACTCCCACCCCTTATTCTAGGGCCCATGCTTCTCTGTTAAAACCACTAAAGATCATCTTGCCAAATCAATTTACCATTCCCAATCAAGGATTTTGGAATCCCTTGGCCCAACCAATTCCCCCTAAGTTTTTGAACTGGTAAGCAAATGACTCTGTTTAGATCGGTATTCAGAACGTATAGTTCATGGAATGCATGCAGTCCCAATAATAATAATAATATAATAATACATAATAATAATAATAATAATAATAATTCATTTCTCCCAGATTGTTCAAAAGTGTCTAGGATCTTGATTTTTTTTTTTAATGGTTGAGATGAAATCCTGGAAAATCCCATTCCTGCCACCAGAGGCCCGCCTCCCCTTAAACATCCCCAGCTAACTGCCCAAACCTCTTTACTTTGCAGAAAATCACCTTTTAAAATTTTTTTTTTTGGTGGGGGGGTGGGGCGTGGGTATTTAGCGCAGTTTTCAGTTGGCCATGACAGGGAAGGTTGCATTACAGTTCAGAGAATTACAGTTGGTAGGGATTTATCGGCCTAGAGAGCCATCTAACCTCTGTTTAGAAACCTGCAAGGAAGCCGAGAATTTGCCAGCTTCTGAAGTGTCCTGGGTTAAATTTCATGCAATGAAAAGAGTCCTCTCCTCCCCACACTGAACAAACCTTTCTTAGAGGAATTCAAGCTTTATCTTGCTATGAGCCCTTGCCCTCAAGTTACCTCAACTTCTAATGTTATCGCAAAACATTAAGGAAGACTCTTGGATCATAACAAAAAAGATTCTTTATTTGTAGATTCAGTCGCAAGCAAGGACGTAGTTCATCTGCTAGTAGGCAAGAAAAGAGGGGATCAAAGCACATGGCCACATGAGGTGGTCTTAAACCTTGCCAAGCAAAGGCGGGATACAGAACGCCCCTTTGGGGCAGCCTTATCCGCCCTTTCCTGATGGATCGGGGCCTGAGCTGCCAAGCAGCAGCCCTGGAGGCCCCCCATCCGCCGCTTTCCAGGCCTGGGGAACGAGCAAAACAGTCGCTTCCAACGGACTAGAAAGGGGTGTCCTTGGGCTTATGCCCCAACGGACACCCCGACAGGGCAGGGAGACAGAGAAAGGGGCCGCTTGGCCCTTTCTCTTCAGTATCGCTGGCTCATGGCCATGTAAAGACTGCACCAGCAATACGCTGCATGAAAGGCGTGGGGGCGTGGGGCGTGGTGGAGTCTCCTTCTTTGCGATCGGTCTTTTTAAACAGAGGCTGGCTGTGATGGACATCTGTCGAGGGCTGCTTTGATTGTGTATTCCTGCATAGCAGGGGGTTGGATTGGATGGCCCTTGTAGCCTCTCCCAATTCTATGATTCTGTGATACTAATTAGGGCTGACTATGCTTAGCTTTCAAGAGCTGACAGGATCTGCTGACTTTAAAATATTTAGGCCCAGGGAAGTTTTTAGTTGTTATTTGCAGGTTGTACTGGGACAAGGGAGATCCAGGTTCAGGATCTCACTGGGCTATAAAACTCACTGGATGCCTTTAAGTCAACTATTCTCTCTCAGCCTGATATACCTCACAAGATTTGTTGTAGCCATAAAACGAAGAAGATGTAGATTGTCTCAAACTTACTAAAGGGTAGGTTGGATAGTAACAGAAATTGTAAAATGGCTAATTAGCTAAAATCTTGTAACTGGATGAAGGCCCTATTAATTCAATCTTGACCATTGCACAGCAACTTTTATAATGAACATACGAGCATTTTCAGCAAAATCAGTTCCTACACAGCATTTTGTATGTGATGAAATACATACATTTCTAACACAGATGTGTCAATTTTTGAGCATTTTTATTTTATTTTAAAAAATGTCTTAAACTACTAGTGCGAGCAAGATGAATCAGAAGACTGGGGCTACACTTTTGACAGCATTCCATGCTTGACAAGAGTGTTTGATTCTATCTACAGAGTGTTTTCTTTATATGAATCAAGTTATTTCCAGTGTATAAGCTAATTATGACAGTTTACAAATTATCATGTTTTTACAAAATAATACTTGGGACTTCTTATCTTAACAACAATATTAAGATACTTAATGGCTGGTTATGACTGTAAGATTGCTGTTCCTGTCATGGATTCTACATCACAGCAGTAATGATTAAATATCAGAATCCATAAGTAACCATGGCTTACATGAGCATTTTCCATATGTTCCATCTTTCTCATCTGCTTTTGTTAATCAAACATTGCCAAGTAAACAGGAGAGCCAGATGTGGAGATACTGCAACCAAACCACACCTGTAATGTATTACGCTATATAAAACTTGAAAATTTTAAATTCTTGCATTGCAAGTCTCATCATCCCATCCCATGTGATCTCCCACAGACAGGGACACTTTGTGTGTGTCTAAGATGGAGGCTGGGAAACATTTACTGAATGACCTCTCCAGGGGCTGTCCCAAAATCTCAGGGTGCTAATGCTTCCAGATCCTACTGAACCATCACTTGGTTTCACAGAAATAGGGTATTTAGAAATACAGTTTAACCAGCATGGTGCAGTGGTTTGAGTGTTGGACTATAGCTCTGGAGACCAGGGTTGGATTCCCAGCTTAGCCATGAAACCCACTGTGTGATCTTGGTCACATGCTCTCAGTCTCAGGGGAAGGCAGTGGCAAACCTCCTCTGAACAAATCTAGTCAAAAAACCCCATGATTGGTTTGTCTTAGGGTCACCATGAGTTGGAAATGACTTGAAGTCACTCAACAACAACACCCAAAAGGAGCAGCAAAGTTACCAAGGGAATGGAAACACAGCAAACATAAGAGTTTTGGATGTGGACAATCTTCAACATCTCACCATCTGAAATACTAGACATTTGGGAATTGAAGGGAAATGTCATTTGGGGGGGGGGGGATGAAATTTGGTGGGGGGGCTTATCCCCACCCTAAACTACATCTCTGTATCATCCACTCTTTTGTCTACTCCCTCCATGTTTTGGTTCTTCTTCTTCTATTCCCTCAGGAGTCTCTCCTCAGTCAAAAATATTTGGGGCCTGTTGAATTCTTGAGAACAAAGGCATCTTGGAAGGGCAACAAGCCTAGAATTAAATTGGATATTTTGAAGGAGAGTAGGGAAAGAGGGGGCTATGCACTACCAGACTTAAAATTGTATTCATGTAGTCTTATCTGGATACAAGACTGGATAAAACATGAGAACAAAAACCTATTGAATTTGGAAGACACAGATTTAAGATACGACTGATATGCCTATCTTTGGTATAGCAAAAGTGCAGTCAACAAAGATATTTACAACCACCTGTTTAGAAGTGATTTATTGAAAACATGGATAAAGTAAAGAAAAGTTCTACAGCAAAATACCCCTATGGATTTCAATACAAGAGGCATTCTTCAGTAGATTGAATAACAGAATTGGCTAATGTATATGGATATAACAAAAATAGATAAAGATGAATTGATGAGAGAAAATAAAAATTTACATTGGCTTACATATTCTCAAATTAAAAGAAAATTTATTAAAGATACAAAAAATGAAGGAATTAAAAAAACAGAACAAATTAAATAAATCTTCTGCAAACCTGATCAGAAAAAAAATCAAAAATTGATGAACAACTATTGAATAGAGACATGGAAAGGGAACCCATCAAAGAATACATGATAAGATGGGAACAAGATGTTGGGCACTCAATTCCTTTCGAAGATTGGCTAAACACATGGAAGAAAATGAGTAGCTTTACAAATCCCAAGACCTTAAAGAAAACTTCATGAAAATAGCAAATAGGTGGTATTTTACACCTTTAAAACTAAAAAAGAGCAATAATTTAATGGACAATGAATGATGGAGGTGCCACATTGATACAGTCATGTAAAAAGATTAAGAAATATTGGACATCAGTAGCATTGGTGTCACTCTGTGGGAGGTGGTGGTGGCGGCAGCAGCAGCAGATAGCATTGTAGCACTTGACATTTCTATTCAGCTTGATAGTGAACTAAACACTCTCTCAGTGGTTTACAGTGTGTTAGTCAATTACCTGCAACAAACTGAGTCAACTTGGAGCCCTGGGATCAAACTCACAACATTATGGCTGTGGTGCTGGTACTTAACCACTGCACCACTAGGGCTCCCCCTTCCCTCCGTCTGCTTTGCCCATCCACCCAGGCAGCTACAAGATGGCTGGGTGGACAAGGTAGCAGAAAGCTCAAACTCCTTCCCTCTGCTTCACTTGCCCACCTGGCTATCTGCAGAAGGACCAGGGCAACTGAATGGGCAGGTGGGCAGAAGAGCCAGTGAATTGCCCTGCCTTCCCTTCCCTAAAGGAAAGAAAGAATGGAGTAACACTCTGTAACAGGAACATCCTTCTCCCTTTTTAAAGGTGCCCTCGCTAGTGTGGTGGATTTAAGACAGCTGACATGATAGGCCCACTGGGTGTCCCCCCCCCACGCCTTCACCCATGCTGTGCGCACTCCTCACACACCCCTACAGATGCTCCTACTTGAGAAATATTTTTCATACTATGGCAGTTCCATGGGTGAAGGGTGGCTGGGCAGGGCTCTTCAGGAAAGCAATGATTAAGGATCCAATTTGCCACCCATCTGGCTCCACAATCTGAAGCAAAGGATTCACTTCACCTCAGGGAAGAAGACTGGGTCTGGTTAAAGACAGAATGCAAAAATTGTCCTTGCTTATAGCATTCACACAAAGGCAGATAATGTAAAATGAGATCCAATTAGCTGAACAGAGGACACCAGGTACATTTGGTAATCCACTGGATGGTTGACAATCCAACTGAATTTGCACCGGTTCTTCATTTGGAATTGGAAAGTAGTATTATCATAATTGCTGTCACCATCAGAAAGTCAACAGCCTTGCTGTGCTGAGTGTGAATTCTACACCAGCACATTTAATGATGGGATTCTGATCTATGGAGAGGGGGTGACAGTAATTAAGGGAATTCTGTCAGGGATACATGCCTCACAAGTGAGAAGATACAATTTTCACACCGACCCCCTGCTGACTTTTTGGCTCCTGAGCCCCCTAGATCTCACAAAGACGAGGTCTTTGTGCTGCTGAATTGGAAATGTATTATTTTTCAAAGGGAAGCAGGATTGGTAAGATTCCCCCCTTTTTAACCTTTCTCAAGGAAAATGTGTATGGCATTGTGGAAACTGATTTAGAAAACCATTTTAATAATAGCAACATTTGGCTATGCTTCTTCTCTCATTTTTTTAGTTTTTAAAAAAGAAGATACGCTCATTTTTGTTACAGTGTAGCAAAACAGAGGTTTTATGAACCCTCATTAGGACAGTAAGCAATCCATCAACACTATACTGCTTGTTTAATGAATACTATTGTTTGTGCACTGAATACACACAGGCATACACAAAATACAGAGCAGATGCAGGTTACCAAGCCTTAAGGATTATTGCTACATTATCATTATCATTTCTAAAATTGTTTCTGGTTTATAAAAAAAAGCTGTAAGATTATGTTGATGATGGCGAAATGGGCACAGGTGGGATGCTGGTGGAGGCTATCCAGTTTGTAGTACCCATGTTACAAGCTGGCAATATATACCACCCCTCTTTTATAATAGCTATATTGGCATAGCTTAGTGAACATAAACTTGCACATGTTGGTTTGTACACACATTTGCCAGACTGAGAAAAGTATATTGGTTATAGAAGGAGCAGCAAATCAAGAACAGCCATACTGGCTGTTGTTGTCAACAAAGGGTCGAAATAGATGTTGACAGGAATCTGCTTTATCCATTCTCCCTTCCACAACAGGAGTTCCTCAAAGATATACAACTTGTAATCAAACTTGTAAATTAAGAGTCTGTTTATCTTCCACCTAATCAAAATGCAAGATATGTATGTGTGCAAAATCATGTGCTATGAGAAACAGATGTATTTCACCACTTGGCGAAACCTCTCTGCACAAAACATAATAATTATAGGCGGGATACAGACCGCCCAAAAGGGGCGGTCTGCCGTCGCTTCCATTTCCGCCGGTGGGAAACCCCAACCTCCAAACAACAAGGCTGCCCAGTGGCAGAAAAAGAAGCCACAAAAAGCAGCTTCTTTTTGCGGCACGCAAGTGATGCCGCAGTGCACCATTGGCGCACTCGCGACATCACCTGGGCGCCACGACATGTGGACGCTAGGCGTCCATTACATCAAAATGGTGGCGCCCATATGAACAGGGCACCGCCATTTTGTACGTACTCCGTACATACTAGGGTTGCGGGCGTCTAAAAGAGACGCCCCCAGGCAACCCTAGTACATACAGAGTACGTACTTGGGTGCCCATTTGTAGTGGGCCTCAGTGAACACAGAATCCATGACAGGAACAACAAGGCTAAAGAGATATTGGCGCTGGATAGAAGGGCCCTATGGGGCACCGTTGTGACATGCGAGGGGCGGCGCTTCCAAACGCGACTCGCCCCTTGTATGTGACAAGGGCGTCAAAATGGCGGCATGGCGCTGCCATTTTGACATGACGGACGCACAGCGTCCACACATCCCGGCACCTTTGTGACTCCGCAAGTGCACCATTGGTGCCTTGCGGTGTCATAACGGCGCCGCAGAAAGACCCCACTTTTTGCGGGTTCTTTTTGCTGTGCGAGGGAGCCACGTGATTTGTCCACTGTGGCTCCCTCACGCAGCAAGCGGTGGCGGCGGTGGCGGACCACCCTTTTTGAGTGGTCTGTATCCTGCCATTGTTGTTTTTTAAAATATACACCTCGAGCAAATGGCTCTCAGTAACAAGAAGTTGCCTGACTAGTAAGGCATTTAGCCCAGCCTGGTGTTCACTTACCCAAATAGGTACCTTATTATTAGTCCATGTGTCTTTTGTTCCCTTATTATGAAATGGGAGGGTCTGAGTACAAGTTCTCTGAAAAGAGACAAATATCCTCTGGCAAATTTTGTGTTCATCCCAAAGTCCACATCTAATACTGTACATCATTCCATCAATTTATTTTCTTACAGCTTATTGCTAGCTTCTCTTTCCCTCTTAATTTATTTAATCAACTTTGTTTCCACAGTTTATCAGAGTCATAATTAGGTTAAATACTAAAAGAAATATACCCTGTAGGGGAAAAGAAGTTATTTGCTTAGACTTCACATGCTATATACCTCAAGGCAATGTGGATCTAAAGGTCCCAGCCATGTGAACAGGATAGGACCCATTGCCTTGTATTGACCCAATGTTTATAGGCACAGATGAGCAACAGAAATGACAGTTGTAACATCCAAGCACTTAAGGCAACACAGTTAGGTCAGTTAAAGTTCCTCAAGGCCATATAACAGGGATAGTAACTGTGCCTCTCCAGGTGTGGCTTGACTCTAACTCCCATCATCCCTCAACACTGGCTATGCCAGATATGCATACCAATTAGTAAGACATGGGAGATGCCCATCTACAGAAAAATGTCTTGTGCATCATGTCCTCACCCCACTCCACAAACTGACTGAAGTTCATTGTGTTAGCTTACCCTGCACCTTTCTTACTGGATGTGGAATTTCATATTTGATATGTAGGACATTATCAGACAAGGAAAATTGGAAGTATAATCCAATGGCAATCAGAACGCAATCATGGGGTTTAAAGTTATTGCATGAGAGGTGATCACACGCAATTTCAGTCAATGGCAAGCTATTTTGGGGCAATGGGAAATCAATTCGAATGCAATTCATATTCACGTAAATTCACTGAACTAGCTAATTCACGTGAATGCGTTATGGCCCCACTGTCTTTTCATTCAAAATTAAGAGAAATTTCTCCCGTGTGATAAACTCTGTAGAGTCAGGCATTTTGGGGAGAGGTCAAAAAGACAATTGGAGACCAGAAAGCTACATTTGAAAGGGGTCATACTGGCCTGAGAATATGTGTGAGGCCTAAATGATACTAAAATGAAAGTTAAATGGGTTTGCTGCTTACTCTATCCTCCCCAAGCTTCTTGTATTTCCTCTTTCAATGGAGACAAAAGGAGTCCTATCACAAAAGCAGTCAAGGACAATTTTTCTTCTCACCTCATGTTATGTTCTTATTCATCCTTCCTGTCTGACTATCCAAGGATTGTCCCAAATCCAATCAATGAGCCTTATCGCACAGGGCTCCTGGAATGGAACAAAAGGGGCTGGGAAGGGAACAAAATGAGTGAGGGATGGATTTTACTGCACACAGGAAGTCTCCGTTCTGTACCATTCCATTCCCCATCCGTCCCAGAGGAGGAGATTTTTGAGATTTGTTCAAAAAGGTTTTAAAAAATCTCCTCCTGTAGGACGGATGGGGAACAGATTGGAAATGGAATGAGGACTTCCGGTGGTGGTGGCATTCTGTGTGCAGTAAAATGCGTCCCTCACTCATCCCTCACTCATTCTGTTCCCTTCCTGGCCCCTTTTGTAAAATTCCAGTCAGCTCTGTGTGATAATACCCCAGAGTCAAAGCAATCAGCCAATCCAACCCCTTTTGGCAATTCCATGGGGAAATCATTAAAGCCTATGTTGCCATAACATCAAGGGCCCCTCAAGGCTGTGAAATAGGATATAAATTGCAGTCTAGCCTTCTGTGTGCACAGAGGATTCTTGTCATTCTTTCTGTGTCTCCCTTAGCTAGTGTCAAGCTACTCTTTGTTTCTATGGACATATCTCCATGACTGGTAATTATCACCCCCTATAATTCCCAATTTCTTGCTATCCAAACTTCCACATTGTTCTTTTTGTAAGCCTTGTATGGTTTTTAAGATTGCATTGGTTTTGTATATTGTGTAAACCCTTGCACATTAATAAATAAAACTTTTATTTGTATCCCGCTTTTCTGTAAGTAGACAATCAAAGCGGCTCACAACATATTAAAATCCACATTTACAACATTGTGTCCCAAATTCCCCCCCTTAAAACAGGATTAAACATGTTACAATTAAAATATCTATTAAAACAGAATAAAAGAAAGAAAGAAAATATATACAGTATGATGAGTACAGAGTGGTGGGCTAATATATGATGTGGAGGGCAGTCATTCTGTGGCCGGGCACTTTTTATTCAGGAAAGGCCTGCCGGAAGAGATCCGTCTTGACAGCTTTTGTAAAGCTGTCTAAGCTGGCAGTTTGACGAATCCCATAGTTTGGGAGCAATTGCAGAGAAGGCCCTATCCACCGGGTGCCAGACCAAATGGCATCATGTGCCATCTCTGGCATGCATGTCATAGTTCATCATCATGGATATAGGGCTTCTGCACCTTTAATACATTTGTAGAAGTGAGAATTTCAGCAGGTGTATCTTTTCATGTGAGCTACCTTTGCTGAAACTCCCATTTCTACCCAATAATCCATTTGCATCTGACAATCCTAGATGCTACTTTGTTGTTAACTGTCTTCAAGTCAACATCAACTAGTCATGACCCTGTGAGTGAGACACCTCCTAGATACCCTGTCTTCAACCCTCTGCTGAGTTCCTGCAGCCCCAGGGCTGTGGCTTCCCTGATTGAGTCCATCCAACTGTTAGGTGGTATTCCTCTCCTTTTACGACCCTCCACATTTTATCATTATTGCCTTTTCTAGTGAGTCTTGCCTTCTCATGTCATGTCCAAAGTATGATAGGCTCAGTATAGTCGTAGGGTTGCCATAATTCTCTACTAAAAACTGTGACAAAATGTAGGGCAAAATTTAGACCAAAATATAGGACAATTGTAAGATAACATTTAGCCCAAAATGTAGGACATTTAAGGAAAATGGAGGACATTAAATGTCCTACATTTTGGGCTAAATTTTATCCTACAATTGTCCTATATTTTGGTCTAAATTTTGTCCTACATTTTGTCCTGGTTTTTAGTAGAGAATTATGGCAACCCTACTTCCAGGAAGAGTTCAGGCCTGAACTGTTTTAGGACCCATTTGTTTGTCCTTTTGGCCATTCACAATATCCTCAGCACTGTTGCCCATGACCACATCTGAAATAAGTTGATTTTCTTTCTCTGGTTTCTTCACTGTCCAGCAATTACATCCATACATGGTGATGGGAAATACAATGGCTTGGATAATTCTACTTTTAGCATTCAGTTTTATATCTTTGCACTTTAGGATCTTGTCTAGTTCTTTCATAGCTGCCCTTCCCCATCCTAGTATTCTTCTGATTCCTTGACTGCAAGCTCTGTTCTAGTCAATGATTGATTCAAAGTATGGGAAATCCTTAACTATTTCAATTTCCTCCTCATTTAGCTTGAATTTATGTAGATGCTCTGTGGTTATTATTTTTGTTTTCTTAATGTTCAACAATAATTTCACTCTGAAATGTAAGAACTGTCTCGCATACTACACTTGAGCTCAAGTATCCACTCCTTAGAGGCTCTGGCTTCAGTTTATTGCCATAAGGGACACACCTTCTAGGCCCCGGATGTTCTGGTTTGCTTAAATCTAAAGGGCAATTCAGTGTCTCAACATTTTGAATGTGGATGTGCCTTTCTAATAAGATGATTAATTATTCCCTATACAATAAAAAGAAAAATAATATGGCCACAGGAGATTCAAAGGGAATTAATGCAATCCTTTTCTGGAAAAAGGCCTATTATTGCAAAATAGATCAGGATGCTTTTTAGCAATTCAAAGACAATACAACTTTTTTTTTAAAAAAAATGTATTAAGGCTTCAGTCTTACACTTATTCACTTTATTGTAAATGTTATTAAAACCATTGTTATTAACCTTTGTGTTAATGTGTTTAGGGTTAGAGAATGAATGTGAAATACAGTTGTTTAATACATGCAATCCACCTTGTCCTAGGGTTATCTCACACAGAAGAGAAGGGGTTTCCATCATGATACAGGTGACTTCTCTCTTCTTTTTAAGAAAAAAAGCATTTTATTGCAACAAAACCAACAACAACATGAACAAAAACAAAAACACAACATAGATAAATACACTACATTTCTTTATATCTAAAACAAACATCTAGGGATAATAATCACAATGAGCTACAAATCTAACTAACTAAAACCAACAACTAAAAACAAACATTAGGAAGAATTTAACAAAGAAAGACAGGGGAACTATGGCTTCCAACTTGCCTCTCTGTGGTTCTTTAACTCTAATGATATAGGTCATTTTTCAAGCCACCATGTCTATAATGCTCTTTGAGTTTGGCAATGAAGAAATACACTGCTCCCTCGGGTTACGAAATTAATTCGTTCCGCGGCCGCTTTCGTAACCCGAAAAGCCTTCGTAAGCCGAAATGCCATAGGCACTAATGGGGAAAAGCCGCGATTCCGTGCGAAAAAGCCGAAAAAAGCACCAAAAATTTTTTCGTAACCCGAAAAACATTCGTAACCCGGAACAATTATTTCCTATGGGATTTTTTCGTATCCCGGAAATTTCGTAACCTGGGTATTTCGTATCCCGAGGTACCACTGTAGCTGGTTCAAGGTATTGCTGGCTGCTTGTATTATGAAGATGCCATGTGACTACCTCCTCCTTTGGTAGCCAGGATTGTTTGCTATTGTTTGTCACCACTACTGCTTTTCCACTTGCACAAAAAAAACCACATATGGATACCCTTTTCTGACCTCTGGTAGAGGATGTGGGCTTATGGATACCAACACACCCATAAAATCTGTTGGCTCTACTTGCAGCCTCCCTGCATTGAGTGAGACAGATGGGAGGAGGATTCTTTATCCATTTATCTCAATGTATTTAGACTCTTCCCATGATAAGTGGTCCTGTTTTATCAAAGGAGTTTATTGCCCTGCCGTTTTTCCTGAGCCAGGCACGGGCTGAAACCTTTAAAAAGTGGATCTTATTGCACACCTGTGTGCCCAGGCAGGAGGCCTCCCATGCCCAGTCCAGACTTCACCTGTATATTGCAAAGAATGGGTAAATCTCATCCAGGAGAAGTCCAGATTGGGAATGGATTGCCTCCTGCCTGGGCATGAAGTCATGTAATAACATCCATCTTTAAAAGGTTTCAGACTGTGCCTGGCTTGGGGAAAAGGACAGTGCGATAAATTCCAAAATCATTGATAATCAAGGGAATTCTAAAAATGTTAAACCAATGACACTTAAAACACCTTTTAAGAATTACCTAGTCAACAGAATGGAGATGGCATGGGTAAGGCTGTTGGACACAGGACTGGCATATATGCCTTTATGTCCTCTCTCCATGCCAACATAGAACTTATCTGAAACTACAGACTGAACTGAAGTAGTACACTCTAGAACCAGTTTCATTGCACTTGTAATCCTAGTGAGGCCATCCTGCGTTCCCATAATCTCATTTCACTTGCCTGTTCAGCTCTGTTAGCACAAGTAGCAAAAATCTTACAGGCACCTTAACATGTCTACATGGTGAGAAGAATTTTTCTATATCTGCTCAGGATCAGGGGAATAATAAAATTTGTATTACTTGGGCAAATGCTGCAATCAATAGGTTTTGCAAGTAGTTTATGTCCATCATTGTTGGTAGTATTCTAGGCATTTATAAACATCTCATGCTACATTATAATTGCATCATTCTAATGGGTCTCTGTGTGAAAATTGTTGGTTACTCCATGGACAGTGATTGTCCCTGTTTACCCACAGACTTTGTTCAGACTTGTACTTGTACGAGTCTGAACAATGCATGTAATCACTTGTTCCCATATTTAGCTACCAGTTACTGTTGACAATACCCTTTAGCTCTTTTTTTTCCAGCAACACAAACACAGAACAAGAATGAAACATTTCTAGCATTAATGAGTGAACACCATATGGGAAATTATTAACTGAGAAGTCCAATCCAGCATCATAATATACCACCATAGAAACTACCAGTGCTCTTTTTTCACTCCATAAATGCTAACTTTCTCTGGAAAAGATTATTACAGGCATTACCCTTTCTCTGCTAAATGATGACAATTTTCCCAGTATATTAGCAGAGCATAATTGAGAGAAACATCATCTGTAGCAAATATAAGGCATGATGTAATGTGCCAGGATTAATATTATCTACAGCTGTAGGGGCTGAGAGGTGTGTCTCAGAAGCTTGCTAGCAGTAAGTGTATTTCACAGTTTTCATAACAGTCTGTGTCATCAGCTTTCATGGGTGAAAGGTATCACTATGTGTTTCATCACTGCTGCTACACAAATGGCTCAGCAACTAATGAAAACGTCTTTAAGGCTTGCACCGTTGAAAGGAAGGAGGAAGCCTGATTGCTTTAAGTAAGGGATATATCCACACTGCAGAAATAAAGCAGTGTGACACTACTTTAACTACCATGGGTATATATTATAGAATCCTGGGATTTGCAGTTTGGAGAGGCACCAGAGGTCTTTCACAGACCAGGCTGAATACCTCACCAAGCTGCAGATTCCAGGTATGATTGCTGATGTAAGGCAGCTTCTTATAAGATAATTGGCTGGCCATTAGATATAGAAGTAAGCCACCTCAGAGAGGTGATCGGGATATAATGAAAGAGCAGAAACTAGGTGGTAATTCATTATGACTTTGGGGGTTTTGAAACTGGAGAAATACTTGCAGGGCAGTTCACAAGCTAAGCAGGGTGGATATATCACTCCAAAATTTCCACTACCCCCATATGGCTTAGACCACAAGTCAAGGTCTGTACCTGTTGTAAGATTTTTCTGCCTGAGGTGACAAAATATATTGATTGATCCAGGATACTATGTGTCTTGACTTTGGGAACAGAGAAAACACCTCTGGCAAAGATTTACCCCAGTCAGTCAGGTCAAGGTTGGCAACTGTCAGCCAAAGGACTTTTTCTTTAGCCACCCCTAGACTGTGGAATGACCTGCCAGAAGAGATTTGACAGCTGAATAATGTGTCCAAATTTAAAGCATTAAAACAAATTTAAAAAGCATTGAAGACCAGTCTCTTCTAGTAGGCTTATCCAGATGATTTTTCAATTGTGAATTTAGAGAATAAATTTCAAATGCTGTGTCTGTTTTATTTGTCCTTTAAATTGTTGCATGTTTTAAATAATGTTTTTTAACTGGTATTGTGCATTGTTGATTTGTTGTTGTTCTCCACCTTGATCCATGGGAAAAGGCTGGTAAGAAATTTACTGCTTTCTTTATGACAACAGCATATTTTGTGTCAACCCTAATCAAGCAACTTCCTTGTAGTAGGATTATATTCACAGAGGGACTCTTTCAGATATCCTCTGCATCTACCACTATCCTTAACATGTAGCAGCTATCCAGGTTAGCAGTCAGGACAAGATTCCACTTGCTCACTCAGAAGAAGGTGGGGATGGAGAGAGTGAGGCAGATAAAATATTGAGGCATGTAAGGGCAGGGGACTTCACTGTGAGGAAGGACACCATATCCTCTGTGTTGTGTGAAGAAAATACAAAAGTGGAGAAGAAGAGTAAGGGCCACACAAAAAGTGGAAGAGCCAGTGGCACCTAAGGAACAGGCTTGTTCAGAGCAGCCACTGGATCTCTCATGGTACCATATGAGACAACCATCAGCTTTCCTGGTTTGCAGCCTAGGAAATGCCAAATGAAGCTCTCAGGCAGGAAGATCCTCCTACAAGCAGAAAAGGGAGTAAGGTGTGATCCTACTAAGCCTTGTCACCTGTGGAGCACCATTCCTGCTAATACCACCAGTGGGTATCACATGCTGTTAACTCTTATCATCCCTCAAGGTCCAGTCCTCTCAATGTACACCAGAAGTCAAGATCCCCTCCTTTCAAGACTTACCACCCCGTAGATCTGGTCCAGCCGGTACTTATAGCCATTTGAGTTGTTAGTTATAATATACACCACTGTAGTATGAACACACATGTGAGTCATCACTGAGACCATGCAGGCTGCCCAATTTGATGTGCATCATTTTTAGGCTTCACAAAATCCTTAAAGATATTGAGGGGGTATTCCAGACAGATAAGAAACATGTATTGCAACTAATATGTGCTATCATTTATAGTCTAGTATGTTTGGCAGTGTTGATTTGAACTCCTCACATGAATTTCAATAGTTACATACTATCCAAAAGTACCATAAAATATTGTGTGTTCTTTCCCCCCCCCTTTTTTAAACCAATAATGGATTGAAATAGTTTTTTCTTTGTTTGCTTTGTATGAAACAATTAAATTCAAACTGTGAAACAAGTTTCCTCAGTTTGATTATGCAGATACAATGCAAAAACAAAAAAAAAAAAAAAAGGGATGGGGGAACCTCCTCGCCCATAGAAACTTAAAATATGTGCTCTTTGCATCATCTAGAATTTGCAAAACACCCTTCAGCTGAAATTGGAATTGGATTTGTTTATTATGGCTGCATTTGCACTTTAGAAATAATCCAGTTTGACATCACTTTAACAGTCATGACTCAGTGCTATGGAAATCTGGGAACTGGAGTTTGTTGTGGCATCATCACTCTCTGACAGGAAAAGCTAAATGTCTCATAGAATTACACACCATTGCACTGAGCCATGGCCGTTAAAGTGGTGTCAAACTGGATTACTTCTGCAATGCAGATGCAGCCTATGAAATAAAAATGAGACAAGTAGGGGAGGAATTTGGTCCTTGTATGCAACCTGCTGTTGGAATTGGCTCTGGGAATCATTCCCTGATATGGATTTATGGCAGCACTGTCATTTGGGTTTGGGAGAGGGGGTAAATTAATTTTAACATGATAAATAATATACATTCCAAATATAAAAGGAGAGAAAGAAAAGAAATAATGTAAAGAGGAGCTGAAAGAATAAAAACAGGCTCAAAGAATTAAAAGAGAAGCAAAGGAAAAAGAGACAGTGTTGGAAATGAAGTTGGAAAGAAAGGATGAGAAATGTGGTGTAAATAGAAGCTGAGAAAATGAAATTATAGCCAAAAAAAGAATGACAAGAGAAACTCTGGAAAACCAATGCTGAATAAAGGAAATGATAGCATCAGAGAGAAGAGGAGAGAATAGCAATAGAGGCAAAGACTGTGGACTGAAGATGTCTGAGGAGATTCAGGAAAAGCAGACTGAGCAAGAGAGAGTTAAGGCATAAGGGTTTTAAAACCCCAAAATACTCCCTGGTGATATTATAGGAGCAGATGAAAGAGTTTCCAGTAACATTGAGGGTCAAAGGACCAAAGCTGCTGCTGTGGACTTGGAGATGTAGAACGCGTGCAACAGTGTGTTCTCTGTGGAAGAAACTGTGCCTATTATGAAGCCCAAGAGAACTGCAGGGGGGGAGAGAAGAGGATTCAGAATTAACATCCCCCTCAGCACCAGACTTGAGAGTAATGAATAATTTTAAAAGGGCAGAATTCAAAGTTGTAGCCATGTTAGTCCAGAAAATCAGTATGCAAAGGGATCTTGTAGCAACTTTGAAACTAACTGAAAGAAAGAAGCTGGTAGCATGAGTGTTCCTAGGCTTGAGCCTACTTCCTCAGAGGCATTTTTAAAAGGCCAGTGTGTGATGTGTGGGAACAGGGAGTTACTTGGAGGAAAGCCCCATTGAACTGAATGCAATTTATGCCCAGGTAAAATACTCTGGATCAGATTGGTATTTGGAGTAGGAGCAAAGAAGCTGACTGCTGTTTATTCAATGATCCCATTGTGCATGCATGAATACATGCACATAGACATGCCTCGTGTCTCTCACACACATACATAGCTAACACATCTCCACAGGGGTGTCACTAGAGAGTGTGGTGGAGGGCAGAGTGTTCTGGCTGAAAGCTCAGAGGAATGGTAAATGCTTGGTGGGGTGGTTGTCTTGTTGTCCACCTTAACCACCCTGCTTCCCACCACCAGCCCCACCCTCTATGAAAGGGGGGAAGATGGCCACATTGCAGTGTGTTACCCTGTCCTCCAAGGGTGGCCAGAGGTCCTCCTTTTCTAAGACATGTCCAACATTTCAACTTTATTTCAGGAGGTCCAGGAGGAATTTCAAAACATCCTCTATTTTGAGCCATAAAACCTGTCCTTGTGTCATCCTGGTGGGAAAGCAAGAGGTAGCTCAACAGGTTTATTACTGCCCCATCTGCTGCAAAGGGCTTGTTAGTTGCAGGCTGTGGAGAAGACTGTTGCTGACCATTTGGTGGTTTTGTTTGTTTTTTCTGACAGAGGTGTGGAAAGGAAAGCCAGATCTGGGTTACTGAAACAGATCAGCAGCACCAAGGGGAAGGGTGTGTGTGTGAAAGTATGTGATTTGGGTTGAGGAAGAAGTGGGAGGGATGAGAGATCAAATGGGAACTACAAATGAAAGTAGTAGTTTAAATGTAGACCGAGTCAGTAGTTTGTTGCTAGTAAAGTACAATTTTAAGCATCTGTTTTGCTCAGACTTCTATAAGTAAGTATATTGCAAGCTATCAAGGCATTTTAATGAAGATAAGTTCTTGAGAAAAATATAGTTCAATACATTATAAAATACTGTGTATGTACTAGAGCTGTAAATAAACCATGTGAAATTAATTTGTATTTATATGAGTGTTTTTAGTTTTTATTTGATAATGTCCTCCATTTTTCTTGAATGTTCTACCTTTTGTGTTGTCTTGTCCTCCTTTGTGGTTATGACATCTGGTCACCCTGTTTTCTCCATTTGGCAGTCTGCTGGCTCACCCGCCTGCCCCTCCAGCCACCCAGTTCTTCCCTGGTCTGGCCAGGTGAGCAAGCAAGGCAGACAGAGAGAAGGAGAAGCATGTTTTTCTGTAGTCAGCAGCCCAGGTCTTTTGTGGCCAGGCAGGCAGGCAGGCAGGCAGGCAAAGTAGAGGGAAGAAAGAGATGTGAGGCTGTCTGCTGACCACCTACCCACCCACCTACCTGGGTCCTTCAGGTCCAGTCGGACAGGTGGTCAAGAGAGAGGGAGGAAAGGTGGTGGGGCCATTTGCAGCTGCTGCTTATCACTGCCCCACAGCAGTGTCACCGATCCTAGTGATGCCAATGCATCTCCATACCTTCATCTCTCGATGCTATTACCTATTGGAGTCTTTTTAGCCACAGAAGGTAACAGAGGGCAAGAAAGAATGGACAAAGGTCACAAGAGATGCTATGCCTCTATCCACTGCCATGGCATTGCTAGTGTGGTGTGGTGTTTTGACTATTGGAATAAGACTACTGGAGACCTGCGTTCAAATCCCTGCTTAGCCATGGAAACCCAGTGGGTGATCTTGGGCATGACACACTCTTTGCGCCTTAGAAGAAAGCAGTGGCAAACCACCTCTGAATACATCTTGCCAAGAAAACCCTAGTGCAGTTGACTTGAATGCATGTAACAGCAGACAGTAAATCTGGAGATTACTTTGTGCTGCATGGATGCTAAATTAAAATCAGCTTACAGCAGTGGGATGCGGGGAAGTATCAGGAAAAAAAAGTCTTGTGAAAAAAAATCTGGCAAGTTTTAAAGATCAGGTTTATTTGGTGCAAAGATTCAAGGAAAGCTAGTTATTGTGGACAGGTCAACAAATTATATAGCTTTACCATTTCTAAAATAAATTATATAGCAGTTAGGGAACATGATCAGTTGTATGAATCTACAGGGTAGATAACTTCATTCTTCAGAGGGGGAAGGCTTGGCAAAAAAGAAGAGTTTTAAGCCTCTTTTTGAATGTTTCTAGACTGGTTTGCACTGGCTGCCCCATCTAGAGCCATTCCTTCAGATGAAAAGATGACACATACAGGTCAATGACAAGCCAGCCAACCTATGTTTTTTTTAATATAATCTCTTTGACTTAAGTAGTACTTAACTGTCTTTGTTTCAAGCACTCTATCATAAATGGGTTTAAACTTAATTGCAGAAGGACCAAATGAGGGTGTTGCTCCTCTAAATAAGAATCCTCTTTCCTCTAAAGAAATTTTCTTTTAGTCTCCAAGTTTCTAGCATTGCAGAGTGAGACACTGAAAATTGTCTACACTTTACATTTGTTGTGTTCACATTTCACAGAACTGTGGATATGGAGGGCCAACTGTACAAGAGGCATTTGGGCAAGGTGTACCGTGGGTTACAGGGAAAAGGGGGAGATTTCAACAGAGGAATGGTGGCTGGCATCCTAGTGAGTATTGATGTCATTGTAATCTGACTTAAAGGTAAAGGTTTTCCCTTTGACATGATTATCTAGTTGTGTCCTACTGTAGGGAGTGGTGTTCATCTCTGTTACTATGCCGAGAGAGCCAGTATTGTCAAAGACGACTCCACGGCCATGTGGCCATCATGACTAAATTCCAAGGCGCACAAAACACTGTTACCTTCCCACCAAAATGATACCTATTTATCTACTTTTCCTTTTACATGCTTTCAAACTGCTAGGTTGGCAGAAGCTGGGACTAGTGATGGGAGCTCATTCTATCACACTGCACTTGGGTCTCAAACTGCTGAGCTGCTGACCTTGCAATCATTAGAGTTGGTGTCTTAGCTGTTAAACTGACTTACAAGCACATAAAGGTGAATTGTAATGATGCACAGTTTGTATTTTCAGGAGAGGAGGAGAGATCTCTAGAACAACTGCGCAAGTGAAGTCCACAGCATGTTTGTTGTGCAATGTGTATTGTAGCTGTATGGGTCCCATTGCTCATTGAAACTGTGAGAGGTGCCATAATATATATTGTCACAACTCATTGCAAGGGTTGAATATCATGTCAGTGATGTTGCTGTGTCAGTGCAAAGTTGTTGTTGTTAGTAGTAATAATAGTAGTAATTTTTATATCCTACTTTTTCCCCACAATTGGGACACAAAGCAGTTTACAAATTAAAAAACAATACAATTAACAACATACAAAAGTGGGCAATAAAATAGAATTAAACTACTATAGTATTATAATACACCACTCATTAAAAATAAAATGCAATTTAAAAGATAAAACTATTTAAAAACAGTACATAATAAAACAGTTAAATACTAAAATACTAAAACATTAAAAGTTACATATCACTGCCTCTGATGCAGGAGCTTGTCCAGCCTTTTCAGTGCAGTGTGTTCCTTGTCATGGTTGCTTTACCATAAGATGCAGTTTCAAGCAGTGATGGCTGAGATTTTGTCTGATTTTTTTAATATGCACTTTCCTAAATCTGCAATTTTTCTCATGTTTTTAAAATAAATTTAAAACTTTGGGAGAAAATACAAATGAAAAATTAGTCCATTCAAGGACAGGAGTGCCTATTTTTCTTTCTTTCTTATTTTTTAAGGCTTTAAATCCTATACACTCAAGCGTTTTATAGCACTGATTTTTTTAGCTACATTTTTTATTTTTAACAAGCACAAGGCACGCAGGTACAACTTTGTCCTTTCCAGTATGCAAATAGCAATGTCTGTGGAATTTTGTCAACACAGATTTGTAGGATTTTTGTTCCACTTATTTTTGAATGCAATTTACAAATTTGCAAATTTCTTCACAAACAGATTCTTAAGAAGTTGAGATTGAAACTTTCAAAACTGTGACAAAATGAAAAATGTGTCCACTGCTAACTTCTGTCAGACTGAAAGGCTCACAAATCTGCCAGAGTTAATATCTACGTGGATGTTCTTATGTCTCAAATATGCATCCAGATTACCAGAAATTTCCCTAGTATCATAAGAGTAATAAACCTCTCCATTATGTTTAATCCCTGCATTAGAAGCAACCATTGATAATTATTACTGCTGTTTTGATTCTATGCTTCATAGGCTGAAAATACCCTCAAAATTGCCCATAGAAAGCCCTAGTACCTCAGTCATATGGAAGTTGCATATTCCTGTTTATATATGCAGATAGTTGTGAATTTCACTTGGTTAATTTTTCATAAGAGACTTCAAAGGGTTGCACATTTCTTCATGAATTCAAAAAGTGGAACTGAGATATTAAAAAGACTGAATTTGAGGGAACATAAAAGTAACATTCAGAGCCAATATGGTGTGGTGCTGCCACTAGGGGGTTGGAGGGATGTGGACCTCGGGGGGGGGGGGTGATACCACTGTTCCTCAAACACCTACCTTTTGGCAGAAATGGACTATGGCATTCATCTCCTTCCCATTAAAATGCTTTAAGAGATGGTGGCAGTGGGATGAAGCTCAGTGGGAGGAGAAAGGAGAGACCCCAGAATTTTTTTTAAATTAAAATTTCAAATTTCAAAATTTTAATTTTTTAAAAAAAACTGTTCTTTTAAAATTTTCTTTAAAAACATCACATTTTAAACAAACGTTCACTATGTATATGAAATACAGTTAGGTTGTGCATCTGATACAGTTGCCCTTCTTATACAACAGATTTCTTTATACCTAGATTCAAGCACCCATGGTTTGAAAATGTTTAAAAAACCTAAAATATTCAATATCAAACCCTTGATTTTCCATTTTTATAAGGGACACCATTGGCATGTCATTATATTTAATGGACTTGAGCATCCACGGATTTTTGTTATCCGTAGAGGATCTTGGAACCAAACCCAGCGTATAACAAGGGTCCACTGTATTGTAATTTGAAGGTATAATTTTAATTTTGCTAGTTATTTAATTATGTCACAACTATTAGCATTCATTCAGTGGTGCCTGCATATGGGAATTATGATTAATGAGTAACCATGCAAAGAATCATTGATGTTTTCACACTATGCTCTTAAAGAGGTACTATTCCAGTGTCGACTCTAGGCAGCCTCCTGTTGCATGCTGGGATTGGCAGTTTTAAGGAGCTGAACTTCTCTCTGGGAATTCTAATACCCTCCTTAAAACGGCCAATCCCAGCATGCAACAGGAGGCAGCTAGAGGAGTCACACTGGAATAGTACCTCTTTAAGAGCTCTGCTGATAACACCAAATTACTAAGGGTGCTGTTTTTTGTGAAATGGGTGGAAGTCAATGGGAGGGGGGGGTGACACCATGAGTAACTACACTGAGGTGTTTATACGAGCTCTTAAGAGGTACTATTCCAGTGTGACTCCTCTAGCTGCCTCCTGTGCATGCTGGGATTGGCAGTTTTAAGGAGGGGTATTTAGAATTCTCAGGCAGAGAAGTTCACCTCCTTAAAACTGCCAATCCCAGCATGCAACAGGAGGCTGCTAGAGGAGTCACACTGGAATAGTACCTCTTAAGAGCATAGTGTGATAACATCGTGAGTGACACCAAACCTAAGGACACCACTGCTATGGCTAGTTGTTTCAGGGTTGAACTCCGACCTGGAGACCAGGCTTGGGTTCCTCACTTACCATGAAGCACTGGTTGATTGGGCAAGTCACACGTTCCAGCTTCAGGGAAGGAAATGGTAAACTTCCCCCTAACAAATCTTCCAGAAAAACCCATGATAGGTTTGCCTTATATTCACCATATGTCAAAATGAATGACTTGAAGGCACACAACAACAACAACAATAAACAACAACAGTAACACTCCGGTTATTGGAATTTATGTACTGTGTGGACTTGAAAGCCAGCATGTGAAGTGATTTGAGCATTGGATTATGACTCTGGAGACCAGAGTCTGAATTCCCAGTCAGCTATGGACATTCATCGGGGTGACCTTGTGCAGTTATACCCTCAGGGCAGCAAAAGCAAATCCTCTCTAAAAAAAACTTGCCAAAAAACCCTCATGATAGGTTCACCATAGGATCTTCATAAGTTAGAAATGACTTGAAGGTACACAACAACAACAACAACAACAACCATGAGAGATGAGCAAAAAGTAAAACACACTCCACTTATCAACTACTGAACAATTTCCAATCAGTATCTAGTACTTGTAGGTTATTGTGATTCTAGCAAAGAATGGGCAGAGACCCACTAATGTGAGGACAGTCCAAGCCATTGTAATCTCCATCTCCATGTACCGATCCAAGAGTTGGACATCGAAAAAAGCAGATGGGAAAAAAGTCAACTAATTTGGGATGTCTGGATAAGAGTGCTGAGGATACCATGGACAGCAATGGAGACAAACGAATTCTAGAACAGATCAAGTTAGAAATCTCTCTGGAAGCCAAGATGACTAAATTGAGGCTGTTGTACTTTAACCAGACCATGTGAAAAAATGAAATCAGAAAAGACAATAATGCTATGAAAGGTAGAAAGCAACAGAAAGAGAGGAAGACCACATGCCAGCTGGTTAGACGCAAGTCATGGGCCTGGGCCTGTAGGGCCTGAGCTGAGAGGTTGAGGACAGGGGGACTTGGAGATGTCTCATCCACAGTGTTGCCATGGGTAAAGACAACTGAAGGACAGCTAACAACAAGAAGCAGATAATGGTGGACTGGGAAGAACATGGCCAAGCATGTCTCATGGCATTAAATTAAAATGCATACTCAGAATCTTCATAACAAGTTACTTATGCTTTAACAGTTACATTATTTTTCTTATGCATGCTTGCTTTCTAAATTAAACCTACCTTCACAAACCATTGGGATTCTAAGGGGGAAAGCTCCATAGACTATGGAAGGCTGAAGTAAATTCACTGTTTCCCTATACATTTCAAAGTAGTCTTTTAAGCTTGCTGCTAGCCATGTGGGAGATGTTTATGCATGAGTAGATCCCATGTGATTGGAAGACTTCTGACGTGGGCAGAACCAGTCAATGAGTTTTACTTAAACTTATTTTCCTTTCAGAAAGCTGAGAGCAATAAATGAAAGTTGTGTGGAGATCCTAGTGAACTCCTACGCAACATTTCATGAAGTTTGGTGATCTCAGATCATTTGCCTGGTCAGATCAATGACCTGGGAATCTCAAATTTTGTAAGTTAGAGAACTGTGAATAATACTAAACAATTCAGAGCCTGGATGAGAGGTGATAAAGTACCACATGAGCCACTTTGAGCTTTTTAAAGAAAAAATGGGGTGGAAGTACAAGAATAAATTAGACAAGGGAGAAACAATGATGTCACACATCCTCCCTTTGCTTCCTTTCATGGTTCAAACAGGACAGTCCTTTCATCTGTGCTCCTGCCCTCATCCCTAGTTGTATTGATCTTTTTCTTTCCCAAATTTCCTTCGGCATTCTGTGGATACTGAACATGTCTTTTTGGTGGAAGGTTTTGTAAATAGTGGGTTCTCTTGAGCATTCTAATTTGATGTTATTTGCCATCAACTTCAATTTATGGTGATCCTATGAATGAGGGACCTCCAAGAGCATTCATGGTACTGCTTGCTTTTTCAGAGGTCTCATATGGCAACCATCCTCTCAGCCCTAATCTCTTAAATTTGCCATGAATGTTCTGCATGGTCCTCTTCCACTCTTGCTAAGCTGGATGGGACCCTTTGAGAATACCTTTTTATCCAAAAACCACTTGCTGCCATTGCCCAATATTACACCCTAGCAATGCATTGGGACATTGTCATCTTGGCCTCAGAGGGAGCAATCAGGCAGACCCAGTTCCATCAGGGACAGCCTGAAGGACAAGGCCCCTCCCTCCTTTAACTGTCACCATGTATTTTGTATTGTATTCTATTGCAATTTTTACTGTACACCGCTATGATCATTGCGGAATAGCGGTCTATAAATAAAACTTCTTGTTGTTGTTGTTGTTGTTGTTATTATTATTATTATTATTATTATTGCTGGGACTTCTACCAGTACTTGCCAACCCAGTGAGGCACTAGCTGAGCTAAGGCTGTGAAAAAAGAGTAAACAAAAAGAGGCAGTGTACTTAAGGAAAAATTTTATTCTAAAGTAAAGAACATTAAAGAAAAAAATATGGAGGACAATTGGTCCTCCAGGCACAAACATAAAGTATCAGTTACAAAATTATAATTATGTCAGCCAAACATAACATATTCCAGACTTGATGCCCCGACTAATAGTGAGACAGGCCTTGCTCTCCCTCAAGCCTTCTTCCTTCCCAACTTCTCCTCAACACCCTCCAGAAGCTGGGGAGAAGGCCCTGATAAATAGAGGGACTTCCGTTTATCACATTTGCTATCAGAATTATTTAGAAAAAAAGAGGACAGGACTCTAATACCTTTAATAGCTGTGTATAGAAGAGAAAATTTCAGCAAGTGCAGTTAGTTGCACAAGCTATTCAAAATGTACAACCCTATCAGCTTTTCCGCACATACTACTTATATTTTGTCCTTCCTCAATAATTTTAGTTTCTTCCAAATCCCTGTAGATGTTTTTGCTTGATCCATTTCCCCTCAGGGTTTGTTTGAGGTGAATTTAAGTGATAGCTCCAGTTAAAAACTGTGTGTGATTTCATCCTTACAAGTTGGTTCATAGGCAGTTGAAAGTAGTGTGACTGAAACTCCATGGCAACTTTATGTGCATTTATTTTAGTATGGTTTCTGCCAGCACTGTGGGATGGGGTTGGCATGGAAGCAATGAAAATAGATAGCTTGAACTGGGTTAAAAATGGCCACAGTGTTTATAATTTGCACTTCACAGACTTCGGTGAGGCAGAGAGCAAGAACCCAGTTTTCATGTAGCCTGCAGTCTACAATAATGTTACAGGGGTATTGGTCTTACCATTATAGAAAAAAGAGGATGGGCCCCCCATCTCCACCCAGTCACTTTGATCAGTTGCATGTATGCCAGCCCACAACTCATCTCTAGTGCTATGGAAAAGGCAAAGATGCTACAGTACTGAAAGCAATTGTGAATGTAGGTGAATTCCTTTTGCAGACTTGTTAAGTGGCAGCAAGATTATAAACACAAAGTTAATGGTTTCAAACTACACTGCCCCCTAATGTTGTTGGCCTCAGTCAACATGGCCAACAATCAGGGTGTGTGATAGTTGTTGCAATCCAGCATCTAGGGAGCCAAGTTCTGGAACCAATACACTAAACAAAGAAAGGATGGGTAGGAAAGCCTGCAGTGACAATATTAAAGGTGGTTCATCCTTATCTGTCAGTTCAATTTTCATGGTTTCAGCCATGGTCCATAAATATAATGTAGTTCCTCTTCTCTCTACAGTTTCAGTCATTCATGTCCTGAAAACATAACCAGTATAGTGTTCAGTACTATGGACAGTTTCAGGCATCCACTGGGGTTCTTGAAATGTATTCCCCATAAATAAGGGAGAGGAACTACTGTAATAGACTTCCAATGTTTTTCCTAGTAACTGATCAGTAGGAGAAAGTTCTCTTACCATGTTTGTTCCCCTCAGAGTCAGCCAGTTAAGTCTGACTGGTTCCTAAAATGGTGCTTTATGTTTCAATGCTCAGAGCAATCTGCTGGTTGTATACCAATAAAGAGGAATCTTCTTCCTCCTCTCTTTTCCTCATGTAAAAGGCAAATTGGAACAGGACCACGTAAGCAGCAAGCAAAACTTGCCCCTGAAATGGACTGGATATGAGTATAATTTTGTACATCACAAATGATCACAAGATAGTTTAAGGTATTGTTTCTTGCAAGGCCATTAAAAAATAGTAAACCAAGCATGTAGCTGTATATAACTTAGACTAGGGCAGACCCTCAAAACAAATTATAGTACGATTGCTACATGGCCTTAAAGGGAATAAATGAATATAAAGCTTTGACTGTGAAAAAGTTTCAATATATTTTGTGTATGCTCTGTGTAGGAAAAACATGCACTGCACTGATTCTGTTATTAACAATCCTCTACAGGAATAATTATGCAGCTTACACTGACCTGAAGCATTACCCTTACTGTGTTTTCTCCCTTGCTCCCATCATGGAAATCTCCACAGAATGCTACATAGAGACTATATTATTAAGGACTTGCATTTAAGTTTCTAAGCTTTCAACTTAATGCAAGAAGAAGGAATTGCTTCTCACAGTACAAAAACCCAGAACTTGCAAAGGAATACAATAACCTTTTATGTTAACCTTGATAGGTGTTCAGTCTCACGGCACAAAACATGGAGTTGCTGAAATGGAAAAAATAAATCTAAGATATTCATCAAGTTCCAAGGAAAGAGTCTTTGAATGATTTAAGACTGAAATAGTTTGGATACAAATAGAAAGGTAAGTGGCATACTAGATGCAAGTTAAATTTTATATTAATTTTATCTTGTTGCTGTTGTTGTGTGCCTTCAAGTTGTTTCCAACTTATGGCAACCCTAAGGCAAATTTATCACTGGGTTTTCTTCACCAGATTTGTTCAGAGGGGCTTTGTCTTTGGAGTTTATCTTATTCAGGTTAGAACGGCCCCTGAGCGTTCTTAAAGGGACCGTTCTGGGGATGGGAGGCGGCGGGGAACGCTGTATATCACACAGCGAGAACGCCGCCACAACTGCCGCCGAGCGTTCCCCTTCCGTTCTGGGAGCGTTCCCCAGGGCCGATTTTTGGGAACACTTTCTCAAGCGTTCTTGAAAATCGGCCCTCTAGAACTCCTTTGTCTTCTTCTGAGGCTGAGAGTGTATGACTTGTCCAAGGTCACCCAGTGGGTTTCCAAGGCCAAGCGTGGATTTGAATCCTGGTCTCTGGATTCAGAGCACAATGTTCACACCACTATACCATGCTGGCTCTCCATTTAGTCTTTATGTAAAAGTATTTCAACCTACACACATTATTTTGAAAATCCTGTCAGAGTTTTGGCCATTCAGGCCAGTATGTATTCTGGGAGTGGCTCTTTCAGGTGTCAGATACAGGTCTTTCCTAGTATGGCTGCCACATGAGAACTGAAGGGTGAGAATGAGCAGTGAATTAGGGGAATATGAATCACCTTCCTAAATATATTTGCTGTTCATATCCAGAAATGCTTTTCTGATTTCTCACCATCATTCTCAGACATTTCATTCAAGGATGGATCCCTGAGCACCTTTCAGTTTTTCTGTAAGGACTCTTTCACACAACAAATTTTTAGCACAGTTATCCCACCTTAATGGTCATGGGTCCATCCGGGAGTGGTTGTTTGGTGAGACATTAGAACACTTTGGCCAGGACTTGTCAATACTTCCCCCATAACTACAAATTTGGGGCTCCATTGGATGTTCTCATGGCAGTTAAAGTGAAATCATAACTGTGTGTAATATGTAATTGTGTAATGTGAAAAGGCCTTAAGTCTAAGAGTCTTAACACATGATAAAAGAAAGCCAAAACAGATTAGGAAAATAGTGGCTTCCTCTTTGCCTCTCTGGATGTTGTCATAGCACTTCCATTCTCCTTTCCATGCAAGATGGTCATAAAAGCATATCTTTTGCTAAACAGATTTTTCCAGTACAACAAAAGACACACTTTTACAACCACCTCCCTCAGGAAAAGAGTGGAAGTCCTTCGGTGGCATGTGGAGAGGCATGGACAAAACCACTAGTCTCCCAATATGTTTCAGCTTTCCTTTCTCATTTAATAAGGCTTTAAGAAAAATATATCAAAAGGGATGTTTGCATGGGCCAAATCAAAATCCTCTCCTATCCTCTCAGCAGGGAGTCCGGATTATGCAGGACCAAATCCCCAGTTGTGGTGCAAACTGTCTGGACTACATATGGCCAGTTCAGCATTGAATCCACCATAGTCACTCCTTAAACAATTTTTTTTTAAATTATTTCAAGCTCCAGTTCTTTCAGAGCCCTTTATTGCAATGTCAGGTGGCTATTTACAACATGTCCCACTGTGCTGCCAGGAGCCACTATCCGTGATGCAAGCTATTCACTATGAGGTCAGAATGAGGCACCCAGCCATGTGATTAATGCTAGGCACTTACCTCAGATGAGTAACTTACACCAGAGGCAGTGGCACTGGGGGACACTTTGGGATGCTCATTTGCACAGCTGTTTAGTGCCACAACAAGTAATGGGGGGGATGTTGGAACACTCATAGGGCCAGAATACTCTGGGCTACTCCCAAGGTATTCTGGCCCATGTGGACTTAGCTATGATCTAAGTTAAAAAAAAGAAGAAGAATCCAGCCTACATATGGTGTGAGTGAAAGCAGGACAGTAAGCATGCATCCAGATAGTGCACCAATCTCAGTAAGATTTAAATAAAAGAACATCTATGGAGAAATTGGCAGCACTTCAAATGAAACAGTAGATCCGCTGCTGAGCTTCTCTCCAACCCCACTGAGTATTGATCCATAAGTTAGTTGAAATTAGTTCCCACTGAAATCAATAAGACTTATTTCAATAATGCCTTAGTTAAGGCTCAATTGTTAACTCATGTTTAACTGGTACTCTTGATTTCTGTTGGGTTTAAATTTTGTTTGGATCCAATCAGTATGCTGCTATGTCAATGAAGTCAACTATCAGTACTATTTACCTCTTAATTCTATACTGTCTTATGCTTCAAATTATTATTATTATTATTATTATTATTATTATTATTATTATTATTATTTTAAATAGCACTGTAGATTTGCACAGCGCTGTACATAAAAACAATAAATATATAAGAGTAAACCTGCCTATGGTGTACAATCTAAGAAATAATAGGATAATACATATAAAATACATAGCAATACAGGAAATGGTTCAATAAAACAGGCAACAAAAGAACATCAAATAGTAAATGATAATCATGCTATGCCTGGGAACGCTTCTCTGAACAGGATGGTCTTCAACTCCGGTTTGAAGCTGGTTAAAGAAGTGATGGCCCTTGCTCGCGGGGGAAGAAGGTTCCAGTAGTGAGAGGCAGTGAGTGAAAAGGGGCGAATCCGAGATGGGGCAGAGAAAATCCTGGGCTGGGACAGCAGACCTTGACTACCAGAGCGGAGGGCCCTAGTGGGAAGGTGAGGAGAGAGAAGGTCTGATAAATAAGGAGGGGCCAGCCCATGGAGGGCTATAAACGGTGACAGCAGGAGCTTATACTAAATACAGAAAGGGAGGAGGAGCCAGTGAAGGGATGCCAACAAAGGAGAGATATGGTCAGAGCGGTGGGCAGCAGTGATAATGCATGCAGCTGAATGCTGGACAGAGATTAAAGGACGGAGGTGAGAAAGAGGAAGCCCAGTCAGGAGAATGTTACAGTATTCAAGGTGTGAGACCACTAGGGCATGGACCAGGATCTTGGCAGTAGAGGCAGAGAGATATGGTCGGATTTTGGCAATATTGTATAAAAAGAATCTACAAGCCTTGGCTGTGGTCCGGATCTGAGGGATACACGACAGAGAAGAATCAAAGATAAAACCAAGACTGCGAGCTTGCTGGACTGGTTGAATAGAAATGTTGTCCACAGAAACAGAAAAGGAGTGATGAAGGGTGGACTTAGGAGGAAAGACAAGAAGTTCCATCTTGGACATGTTGAGCTTGAAAAGCCAATGGCGCATCCACTGTGAGACAGCTGTGAGACAAGACGAAACTTGCTGTTCAAGCCTTGGAGAAAGGTCAGGGGTGGAAAATACAACTGGATGTCATCGGCATACAGATGGTACGAAAAACCAAAAGAGCTAATGAGTTCACCTAAGGACAGTGTGTAGAGAGAAAACATAACTGAACCCTGGGGAACTCCAACAGATAAGGGAACAGAGGATGAAGTCTGACCATCTGTGATCACTGCAAAAGATATGTCTGACATATAAGATCTAAACCAGTCCAGAACAGAGTCTGAGAACCCAAGGTCAGAAAGTATATCAACTAGATGACAGTGATCAATGGTGTCAAAGGCTGCAGACAAATCAAGAAGGATGAGAACAGAGTAAAGGCCATTAGCCTTGGCCCGTAAAAGGTCATTAAAGATCTTAGTGAGAGCTGTCTCTGTAGAATGCCATAGGCGGAAACCAGACTGAAAGGGATCAAGAACGGAGTTGGCTTCTCTTTTGCAAAAAATATTTAGCTGTTCCCAGAATTACAGATCTCTGTTTCTGAAAGCTCCCCTCTCACTCCTTTGCTTTATCCTCAAATCTAGACTTCACTAGACCTACCAACCTTATTATTTGGCAAGGCTGCTCCTCTATATGAAAAGCACAGTAACAATAGGATGCTACAGGAGCCCTATCAGAAGAAAATAAAGTAGCAGAATGGGGGTGGCAACCCAACCTATTTTGTTTAGTTATTTTATGTTCTGAATAGATGTTAAAGTGGAGTCAGTTTTGTAATATTCTAATGTTCAGGCTTTATTGACCAGCCTGAGAGTCTACAACTACTACATATACTCATGTATAAGTCTAGAATTTTTAGTCAGGAAAATTGACCTAAAAATACTGGGTCGACTTATCTGCAGATCAATGTATGTACTGTATTTTAACTCTTTCCCTTCTCTGAGTAGAGTGGCAAAAGGTAAGATCTTAGTCCATCCCTGGAATTTCTAAAATCACCAACCTTCTTTACTCTTTTTGCCACAGTGTCACTTCTGGCCTTTTAGAATACTTGGATGGGAAAATGACAGTTGTGCTTCACTTTCTGCCAATCAGCTTCTGGGCACAGTACAAGGTGTTGGTTATTACCTTTAAAGCCCTACATGGCTTGGGCCCGAGTTAGTTGCAGGAACGCCTCTCCCTACATAATCCGCCCTGCACACTCAGACCATCCGGGAAGAATTTACTGGAATATTATAACACTAGATTAACTACAACGTCCCACAGAGCATTCACTGCTGCAGCCCCTAAATTGTGGAATAGTCTATCGAAAGAGATCCATCTTATTACCATCTTAGATGCCTTTAAGAAGGCACTTAAGACGAATCTCTTCCGGTGGGCTTATCCATATAAGATCTTATGGTAAATGCTCCACCGCTGATTGTATGATCATCTGATGACTGGATATTTTAAAGAACTAATAGGAATGTTGTAATTCAGTATTAGTATTTTATAGATTGTCTCTTTGTATTTGTATTGTACTATTTTAACAATGTAATCCCACTTCGATCCTTGGGAGAGGCAGGAAATATAAATACAAATTATTATTATTATTATTATTATTATTATTATTATTATTATTATACTGAATGCTCAGACTTTAGCATGGTCCCAACACACTCAAACTCAGGCACGGTCCCAATACACCCAAGGGTGCAATCAGAACAACTTACATTCAATGAGATTTCTTAAATAAATCTTCTTTCAAAATTTGACTCTACCTCAAAAGAGTTTGTTGCAAGCCATCAAAAATTGAATTGTACCATACAGGTTGAGTCTCCCTTATCTGAAAGTTTTGGGACCAAAAATGATTTGGCTTTTGTCTTTTTTTTTTCAGGGTGCAGTGAGGGTTGGATTTTGGAATACTTGTATTTGTATATAGGTACATAATGATAAATCTCAGAAATGGCACCCATGTCAAAACATAAGATTCATTTATGTTTCATGTGTACTTTATACACATAGCCTTATATACATTTCAATATATCTGCTCTCATGACAGTACCATTAAGAAGCCTCAACTAAGAAGTAATAAAGTTTTGGAAGAGATTTACAAGCAGCATGATACTGCACTGAAAGAACAGACTGCGCATTCTCCCTCTCTTAAGAAACAAGGCAGAAACATCCTCAACAGGTAATACAGGGGTAAAACAGCATGTTTGTATAAAGAATTACAGGGTGTGTTTACATCTTCAGTAATTCTCAGAAGACATCACACTCTGGGAAGTTATGGAAACAGATAGTGTAAAATTAACTAGCCAATATACTAGCAGAACTGCAGATAAATTTGGGCATGAAAACACTAGGTATTGATTAACATGAAAAAAAAAATGATTGCCTATAGCTCTTGCATCTTCAGCTTTGCTAATGTAATATCTAGCCTATTTATTGCTCTTTCAATATTTTGAGTATCAGTTAATCCAACAGGTGTATTACTTCTTTTCCTCCTTTTCTTATCCTAACAGACCCACACAAATCCTAAAACTCTAATATTTGCAGAATTGTTAATAAAGGCAAAAATGTTTCAATTATATAATGCAAGAACATAGCATAAAATCAAATCCTAAGCACTCATCAAGAGAGCAGTCTTATACAAGTTACTTAAAAGTAATTTACACTGAGTTCTGTAGGATTACCCCCAGGAAAGTGGGCTTTCTGGGAGCCTAAAATGTGGATCTCTCATAAACTGGGGATTATGAAAACTGTAATCCAAAATGTAAATGTTCCGGGCTCTGTAGTAGAAGTGTGGCCTTTGCATTTAGTAAGCCACCATAAATAAATTGTCTGAAATGAGAGATGTATGAGTACATTAGCTGGTTTGTCTACAGAGACTTTTCATTGCTAAACTGTTTTACAAACCTGATTGCTCTCCGTATAAAATCCAGTTTGTAAAATGGTGATTAGTAGATTATTTGGTGACTCATATTGATGCACTTAGTCCTCTCAAGATCCCTGCCTGTCAGGAGATAGACGTATATATTGGAACATGTCATGTATGTGTTAAAAATAACAATGATTAGCATCTATAGAACAGTTCATAATGTTTAAAACACATACATTACATTAACCCAATAACACTAAAAACAAGCATGAAATGTAGCTCAACATTGTTATTTCCATGGCTGGGATAGGGAAAGGAGTGGGCTGTGATTCAAAACTAGCTAGCAGTTATGTGGGGAAGGCAAATTTTAACCTGGAGGTTACATCACATCTATGAACTACTATACCACCTCTCAGAATACAGTGAAAGTAAGTTTGGCTCCTCCTCAAAAGAGACAGTTGTAAGCCATTAAAAATGGAATTTTATCTTACAGGTTGAATTTCCCTTATCTGAAATTTTTGGGACCAGAAATGTTTTGGATTTGGGGTTTTATTTTTATGGATTCTGGAATACCTGTATTTGTATATATGTACATTTGAGATATCAGGGACATGGCAAAATTCATTTATGTTTCATATATATTTTATACACATTTTAAACAATATTTTTTTAAATTTTTGCATAAGAAATGAAATTTGTGCACACTGAACAATCAGAAAGCAAAGGTGTCACTATTTCAAACACCCATGAAAAAAAAGTTATTTTTGGCACATTTTGGAATTTTGGATAAGGGAGACTCAACCTGTATTTATAAAACATATCTGAAGGAGATGATATTGGTATTAGTTTCAGTGGCCTGTTACAGACTGCCAAAATAAAGCTGCTTCGGGTCTCTTTGGAGGTATGCTATTTAAATGATACATGGGTCCTAAGAGTCCGGAGGTCGCGCCAAAGCCACACTCCATTCCTAAGCACTGGAGTGCAGTTTTGGTGCAGCTTCCGGATTCTTAGGATGCATGCATCATGTAAACAGCATACCTCCAAAGAGACCCAAAGCAGCTTTATTTTGGCAGTCTGTAACAGGCCAGTAATTCTTTAGATAAGTCTGTTTTATCAACCATGCAAAATAGATGGGGATTTTAGAGGGTTATTTCATAAACCTTCTCTGCACCACCAGTGTGCATGGGGCTTTACAGATTACAACTCCTTGCCCCAATTAAAATTTGAAACAGGGGGAAACAGCAGAGGGAATGAAATAAAATGCAGAGGAGATAGAGTTAAAGCAAAAATATATTTTGGTCACATTGATTGAATCCACAGGTAGCAGCCAGAGTTTCAGTTAAAGGAAGAATTGACACAGTGTTTAAAAATGAGGGATTGTGATAGATTTTGAATGATTTGAAGGCAGATGGGTAGTAACATGCAGGAATCCCTGTAAGAAGTATGAAGTATACATAACAGCAAGGGAGAAAGACTGAAATCATTTAAAGGAACATGAAATCTGTCAAGGGCAAGGTAGCTGAAGCAGTGGTGATCATGGACAAACTTACATCAGGAAAGGTAAGTGGCAAGGTAAATAGTGGATGGTCTTTGAAATTAAGAAGTAGTTTGTACCAGATCTAGCAGACATAAAGCCAGGGTAGGGATTTAAGGAGAGGAGAACCAACAGAGTAATCAGAGAAAGAGATACATTACCTTTTTAAACTAGGCAGAGTAATAATACAAAGGGGATTAAAGCTCCTTTAGATATGTCATTATGTGTATAATGAATGCATATGATGTTCTGCCTTAGGACTCGGGGGGGGGGGGGGATACTCTGGGTCAGGGATTCTGTATTTTGAAGCCAAAAAATAATGTTTCCAAGCTCTGTTTCTACCCTCCAACATACACACATTATTTTAAGACAATACATTAAGTGCAAGTTTATGATGAGCAAAGCCTACCCTCCATCTCTATGCTTATTCACTGTACACATATTAACATATCTGAAAAGTACTTTGAGTACTACTCAGTAGCATGATTGGTAAGGTGTGTAAAAGTCACTATCAGCCGACAGAAAATTGTTATGAATTATGACTGGACAGGCAGTCATGAAGGGACTAAATAAGATCCTCAAATATAGGGAGATATCATTAAAAACTGAATAATCCAGAACTATTTCCTTCTCAGTATAAGATGTGGTGGTGCACAGTTTTCCAAACTCTACATATAGTTGTAATATTTTCAGATTCATATAATAATATTAAATAATAATAATAATTTATTATAAACCGCTATCCAAGGATCACAGGGTGCACGCAAGAGATAAAACAGTTTAAAACATCACAAACCCCAGTACCCCCAGCAAATAACAACAATTAACAATAACAACAATAGACAACCAAACCTCCCATACAAACGGCTGTGTAGAATGGAACAACATAACACTGCCAAGGGAAGAATGACAGACAGGCTCATGGGGGAAAAGCTGGGGAACAAGAAGGTCTTTAGATCCTTCTTAAAATATCAGGGAGGGGATACAGAGCTCATTGGGGAGGGAGTTCCAGAGCTGTGGGGCTGAAATAGAAAAGCCCTCGAGTTGATACATAACGAGCATCTGGAACTCTTAATAGATGTCTCTCACCCGATCTGAGTGTGCGGGGCGGATTATATGGGGAGAGGGCGGTCCTCCAAGTACCCTGGGCCAAGCCATTTAGGGCTTTATAGGTAATAACCAACACTTGTATTTGGCTCGAAGCAAATAGGCAGCCAATGAAGATCTTTCAAGACTGGCATTATATGGCTGGCCCTGGAACACCAGTAACCAGCCTAGCAGCCATATTCTGCACTAATTGAAGCTTCCGGTTTGGTACAAGGGTTGCCCAGTGAGAGCGCATACAGAATCTAATGAGAGGTTACCAGAGCATGTACCACGGTTTCAAGGTCCCCCCGGCCAAGGAAGGGTCGCAGTTGGCGTACAGCCGAGCTGATAGCAGGTGCTCCTGACCGCGCATCTACCTGAACAGTAAGGTGAAGCGATGAGTCCAGAGCACCCCCATACTGCGAACAGAGTCCTTCACAGGAGCGTGACCCCATTTAGGACAGGTGGAAAAATTTCCTTACCCGGGCCAGATAGTTATGAAAGCAAGACATTGAAGGAAAATATAGGATGAGAACAACTCATTTGAAATGTGGTGGCAGAGGAGCTCTATAGATATTGCGGACTGATAAAACAATGAATGGGTCTTAGAGCAAAGCAAGATGGAATTTTTACTAGTAGTGAAGCTGATTAAACTGAGGCTGTTCGATTTTGGACATATCATGAGATGAATGACTTACTGAAAAAGAATAACCCGGGTAATGCAGAAGGCAGTAAGAAAGAGAAGACAACACTTTAGGTGGATTGATTTGACAAGGAAGTCAAGCCCAGTGGTTTCAAAATGGGAGCTTGAACCGTGGGTGACCAGGGTGTCTCAGGTCAGCCTGAGGTGAAGTCACTTTACAGCATAGAATAACAACAAAATCTAATTCCCTTTATCTCAATAGGGTTAAGAACCTATCCATACAGTTACAGGATTTTAATAACATCATGAGGGGCTCATAGGCCTCCTCATTTCCAAACTGATTGAAGCTAGTAATTGCCAGAAATGTCCCTCTGCTTCTACTTTATTTCACAAAATAATAAAGGTCCTGATCTGATCTGATCTTAAGATATGCAGATGACACCAGACTTCAGAAGAAATTTATTCCATACCACTATCAGAATTTATTCCTGATGTTTCACCTGCATCGTGGATGGCATCTTCCTAAGGCAAAACGTCAGGAATAAATTCTTCTAGAACAAGGCCACATAGCCTGAAAAATTGACAACAAGTGGGACATCTAATCTAGAATGAATCACCAATTACTGCTCTGTGCTGGGGAGTTATGTATTAAAAGTATACATTTGATTTGAGCAATAGACTGACTGTACTATTACATTTCATGATTTGTTAACCCCATTATTCCCCCTCTTCATGCATACATATTTGCTGAGGACAACAGTCATAACTATGATGAAAGCTTTTGCCAAATGGTTTATTCTTTAAGAAGCCACAGGTTTTCCCAAAGTTTCAGTTTACTGGGAGGAGACAAATATTTCAGTTGTCACTGGGTTAATTTGTATGATACAAATTTTATCCTGGGATATGTCAAGGAATGAAAACCTAATATGCTTCTCAACAAAGAAGCATTGTGGTTCTCAAGACCAACACGTTAAGATGACTACACAAGAAATCAACATGGTAGATGAAAATGTACTAGTTGGAATCTTCCATTTATTTATCTGTTTATTTTACTGTCACTTAATTTTACAGAGTTTGGTCCTAGGCTGATCTCATGGAAAGCTCTTGTCAAATTAGCAGAAATGTGTTTGATGGTGAAAAGCAAGTCAGCTAAGCATGGAACATTATTTGCAATGCAAATGTTTGTTTTAAGGACATTAACTCTGACCGGTGCACTGCCTGGAGCAGTGTCAGTTTTTAGGACCTGGTGTTCTTTCCAGATTTAATTTGACTGTGTTTACAGATGAAGAATGCAAGACATTTAGTGTTTTGTTACTTGGAAGAGAGCCCTCCTGAACTCAGTGGTGCATACTCCTGAGTAGATTTTATCTAATCTATCTATCTATCTATCTATCTACTATCTAGTTAGCAGCTAGCTCTCGATTGATGATATCTAGCTGTCTAGCTATCTTCATGATGTCAACTACTTTTTAATTTTGAACGGCACACTCTGTGTTAAATGTTGTCCCAGCATATCAGAAGATGTGGTCAGATTGTTTTCTTTGGCCCCATACAGAAAGGCCAAAATAAAGCTGCTTCGGGTCACTTTGGAGGTATGCTGTTCAATGATGCATGTGTACTAAGAGTCCGGTGCTGCGCCAAAGTGTGCTCTAGTCCTTAAGACTGGATCATGGCTTTGGCGTGGCTCTGGACTCTTAGGACCAATGCATCATTTAAACACCATACCTCCAAAGTGACCTGAAGCAGCTTATTTTGGCCTGTCTGTAGGAGCCTTTGTTCAAAAAATTTACAGCTGTGGATTCAACCCTTTGACGGGAGCCTGGAGTGCTCAACATAAGTGTGTGAATTTCTTTTTTAAATATTTTTTTTCTGTCAATAAGCTTCCAGTTTTGTTTTTTTTAAATCCAATTTTTTTTTAATGTCAAGATATGATCCTAATTTTCATTTGTTTAAAGTTTATGAACATGGAGACCACTGACTTTCTCTCCCATTTTCCAACAGCTTGCTCAAAGCAGGACACACTCTCTTTCTTAGCAAAACATTATATGGACACCAATCATCTTTTTTTCCAGCATAAGAAGCTGACTTTTTTTCAATGATGAATGCACCTCAGTTGCAACTTCAGATAGAGAAGCATTATATCCCTACAATCAGAAAATGGTTGGGAGGGATCAATTAATAACACACATTACTATAAAAAACTAACTATTCTGTGGGAACCATGATATCCATCCTGTCATAGGCCCTATCACACAATGATTTTTGGAACTCCTATCCGAAGCCTTTCCGGACACAACCATGTGAATTCACGTTATTACGTGATAGATTATCAGGTGATTGCTGTTATGCGGAGTCATTCTGAGCCCAATCCTAAGTCAATCCAAGTCACTCCAGAAGTAGGTGAATTCTGTGAACTGCAATTCACAAATCTTTGCTTCGGTCCTAGTAACACCCCTCCCCAACCTCCAAGGTGCCACATTTCCCAGTGATGTAGCGATGGAATTTTGCTCCATTTGCTTCTGCTACTCCTCCGCTTCTAGCACTGCTGAGGGGGAAAAGAGCGGTTCTTTCTGAGTCACTGGTGTACGGCGGAAGCTTTGGGGCGGGGGAAGAGAATATAACCTTATATTCTATAAAAATTTAACATGATTATGTTAATTGGGACAGAGCAGAGCCATGCTTTGTACCTCACCCCCGCCCCCCTGACCGATCGGCAATCGGGGATTTCCCAAGGTTTCTTCCTTCCTTCCTTCCTTCCTCCTTCTTTCTCTCTTTCTTTGGGGAACTACTAATTTTCTCCTGTTATTCTGTGGGCGCATTCCCGGCCCGATGTGATGGAAAGGAGGTTGTTATTTCACCAACACATTTTTTGTAACGTGTGTGTGTGTGTGTGTGTGTGTGTGTGTACACACATATATGCATATATATACATGCACACACATATATATGAATGTATGTACATATTGTGTACATAGTGTGTATAATATATGTGTGTGTGTATAAATGTAATGCATACTATGTAATATATGTATATATTTAATACATATAGCATTGTGTGTGTAAATACATATATATAATATATACACACACCACACACAATGTGTATACAGTATACGTGTGTGTGTGTGTGTGTGTGTGTGAATATATGTTATTTGGACACAACAACACATGCACACAGACATACTGCGTACACATATCAAGAGCACACATGGCGGAGTTGTGGGCATTGCTAATTGTTCAAATAGAATAAAAAATAGAAAAAAGAAGGAAGAAGAACGCAAAGCAATCATTCACATGAGGCTAGCATCACGCGAAACAGGAAAGAGAAGTGGCCCCCTTCTTCACCCTGGAAGCATAAAAGTTCTCAATGCATGAGGCTCCACTGACAGGAGCAAGGGTGCAGGGACGTAGACAAGGGGGGGGGTTTCTTGGGCTGGACCCCCCCCTTCCATTAGAAAAATGAATGATGTGTGCTGCTGCCCACCGCACCCAGCCCCATTAAGAATGTGGCACTTAGTCTGGACCCCCCCTTCCTAAAATCCTGGCTATGTCCCTGAGGGTGCCAATTCGAATTGTTGAATCCGCATGGTATGTACTGGTGTGATAACTTATGTTGCATCCACTCAGCTTTGCCTCAGGAACAACCACAATTTTGCTCTTCACGTGTGATAATTACTCATGTGAATTGTCTTAGATTCTAATTGAATCTACTTCTCCTTCCCTTCGGAATGGCTTTGGATTGGAGTTCCAATTTTCACGTGTGATAAGGGCCATAGTGTAGAGGTTTCAATGTTGGACTACAACTCTGGAGACCAGGGTTCAAATCCCATCTCAGCCATGTAAGCTCACTGGGTGACCTTGGACAAGTCACACTCTCTCAGCCTCAGAGGATTGCAAAGGCAAACCCCTCTGAACAAATTCTGTCAAAAAACTCTTTGATAGATTTGTTTGCTTTAGGTTGAAAATGACTTGAAGGCACACAACAACAAATCCTAAAGCAAGTAACAGCAACAAAAACAGAAGGAGTGTGTTCACCACCACATTTATAAAAAGCCCATGCAATTTGTTGATTTGCCACATCATTGGCTTAGCCAGGGCTCAGATTTTGTGCAGAATGTGGGATGTATGTTAATAAAATTCACATCCCAATCATATGTCTCCCTCCAATAGTATCTTAGAATCAAAAGGGAATATTGCAAAAGGTAATAGAATTTGACCACTTTGATTTCTGTAATCTGAACACTGCATGGGACACACCTTTGGCTGCAAGTAAAGCATCAATTAAAGAGAATTACTCAATACTCAATTACAGAACTGGAGCTGATGTTCCCTGCTCTTCCCTTTTCATAGGCTTCTTTTATCTGTAAAAGCTCTTAAAATGGATGCTGTGATGGAACCGGCAGACAAATTTGCATTCTGTGAATTTTTTCTTGAGCCTCTCCCTTTGTGGGGTCCATATATGGAAAGTGTTTCAGTGAGTCATGTGGAGGGATCACACAACATTTGGTATGTTGGTGGAAGAAGGTGTGTTGCCTCTTGCGTGCCTATGCGAGTGGAGATATTTCCATTTTAACTTCTGTGTGGGGTCCCAAACGTCTGTCTTTGGCTTACTTGGGCTTTCTTCCTTTCTAGTCCATAGATTCAAGTAGTCCTTCTGCCTCAAAGGAAAGGCACACTGCATTATGCTCAGAGACATTCCAGATTTTAAAAGCTTGTTAAAGTAAAACAACAGCAACGTGTGGATGCTGTGGGGAAAAATAAGTAGCATTTATAGGCACAAATGGCTTCAATAGAGCAGTGGTTGGTGGATCCCACATCAGTGGTGTAATGAATCCATTCCAGGTTTTGGATGAAGGAACTATCCAATGTGCTGAATATGTCCTGAAAGGCTTGCAACATTGACTGAATTGTATCCATTGGCAGAAGCACCAACCATCCTTTGCTTGTAGTTCTTAAGTTTCTTGACAGTTGTAACATGTTAGCTGAGATGCCAAGCACTGGGAGAGGTCAGAGTGCAAAGCCTGAAATACCAGGACTAAAAGCTTGTCATGAATCCTGGCTGGAATGCTAGTCAGTGAAGGAAAGCTCCTTGAAAGCCTGGCCTAAAATGGATCCTTTAAACCTGAGATGGATTCACATCCCACTGTTATGGGAACCGCCAGCTGCCATTTCCTCAAGGATCCCACAAAGATCCTATAAAGTTTCTCTTGGCTAATATTATTACTAACATCCTGGAAATGTGAAGAAGAAAGAGAATGCCTTGGATTCATTTCAGGGGTGATAAATGAACCTGGGTGAGAGCCAGCATGAGTGCTGGCCTATGACTCTGGAGACCAGGGTTGGGTTCCCAGCTCGGCCACAAAACCCACTTTGTGACTTTGGGCAAGTCATACACTCTCAGCCCCAGAAGATGACAAGTTCTGTCCTCTGCTGCAGGTCCTTTTAATGCAGAAGATGGCAAGGGCAAACATTCTCTGAAGAAATCTTGCCAAGAAAAAAACACCGTAATAGGCTCATCTTGTGTAGTGCATTGCTTGCCCTCAAGTCCTTTCTGGTGACCCTAAGGCCAACCTATTGTGGGGTTTCCTTGGCTAGATTTGTTCAGAGGAGTTTTGCCATTGGCTTCCCCTGAGGCTGAAAGAGTGTAACTCACCCAAGATCCCCCAGTGGGTTTCCAAGGCCAAGCTGGGATTCGAACCCTGCTCTGCAGAGTCCTAGTCCAGCACTCAAACCACTAGGGTCCCCCCGATGTGGAAAATGACTTGAAGGTGCCCAACAATAACAAGATGAGCATGGGGCTCTACAACACCCACTTTCTATTATTTATTTCTGTCACTTTATCTCTGGCTTCTGAGGCTGGTTGTGGGAGGGTTACCTGGCTCTGGACCCCACAACAAATTCCAACTCCCAGAATTCCATAGCCTTGAGCCAGGGCAGTGAAAGTGGATGCAGCCCGGGTGGGCAGCTGGGTGGAAGAAGCCTCCTTGTCCCTAGTGATGGATGCATTATTATTTTTCTAGTGGTGTCCAAACCATCCCAGCCCCTGGCTGTTGATATTTATGGTGGTTGCATGTTTGTAGGAGAGAAGTACCAAGGAAGGAAGGAAGGAAGGAGAGAGGGAGGGATGGAATGGTGAAAGGAGGGAGGGATAGCGCATGTCTTCATTTCTGAACGCAGCCACTAGACTTCTCTCTCTCTCTCTCTCTCTCTCGTTCCCTCCCTCCCTCTTTTCCACCCCCAGCATCTCTCTCTCTTTTTTCCCCTCCTTCCTCCTCTCCTTTTTTCCCCCCTCCTGCGAGAGCCACATTTGCTGCCGGACGAGGCAAAGGCTCTCTTGCCAGGGCTATGGAGACTGCGGGAAAGAGCCGCTTCGGCAGGATGGCTTGCTGAGGAAAGGGGGAAGGGGAAAAGAAGGAAAGAAAGAAAGGGGAAAAGGAGGAAGGGAAAAAGGAGGACAAAAAAAACCAACCAAGGAGGACAAATAAAGGCTGCCCAAAGAAGACTGCTGGGGGGAAGAAGGAGGGAGGAGGAGGAGGAGGAGAAAGAGGGGGGCCATCACCCACCCTCTTTTCTTCCTTGCCCCATTTTATTTTATTTTTCCTTCCCCCATCCCATTCCCCCCTTGGGTCCAGTCCCTCTCTCCGATCTCCATCCTTCCTCCCTCCCTCTCTCCCTCTCTCCCTTCCTTCCATCCCTCCTTCCTCCCTTCCTCCTTTCCCTCCTTCCCTCTTTCCTCCCTCCGAGCCCTCGCTCCCTCCACCGGGTCCCCGATGCCTCTCTGAGCGAGACCCAGCAGGGACAGCGCCGGAGGAGGAGGAGGAGGAGGAGGGAGACCCGAGAAGGCACCGAGAGAAGCAGAGGAAGATGAGGATTATTTGCAGACAGCTTGTCTTCTTGTTTTCTGGCTTCTGGGGACTCGCGATGGGCGCTTTTCCGAGCAGCGTGCAAATAGGTGAGCCTGGTTTTGGGGAGGGGAAGGGGAAGGGGAAAGAGAGAGAGAGAGAGATGAGGCAGAAGAAGGGGAAGGAAGAAGGGGGGTCAGTCCCTGGGCCAGAGGGATTGGGGGAGGAAGGGATGGAGACCACCTTTTCCCAGGAGCTTGTGTGTATGTGCTTGTGTGATGGGGAGCAGGCTGGCATGCCCGTGTGTGTGTGTGTTTGTGTGAAGGCAGTGATAGGGAGCAGGGGTTTTTTGGGGGGGAGGAATGATGCCTGTGCTTAGGGATGGAGAACCCCATTTCCAGGACCCCCTTTGCTATCCTCATGGGTTTGTCTGCAAGATGTGATGGGGAGCAAGAGCTTTTTTGAGGAAAGGAATGATGCCTATTCTTCTCATCAGGAAGAGATGGAAAACTCCTTTTGCTATCCTCATATGTGTGTTTGTGTGAAGGCAGTGACGGGGAGCAGGTTTTTTGGGGGAAAGGAACTATGCCACAATGAGGAAGGGACGGAGAGCCCCCTTTCCAGGACCCTTTTCCTATCCTCTTGTGTCTGTGTTTGAAGGCAGTGATGGAGAGTAGGGTTTTTATTTATTTATTGGGGGGGGAGTGATGCCTGTGCCTCCAATGGTCCGCAGGACAATGATACTGGTGTTTGTGTGTGTGTGTGTGTGTGTTGTGGGTAGTGGGGATGCAAACTTGAGCTGCATCTCTTCTTCAGGATGCTCTGGGAAGCACAGCTTGCACGTTGCAGTAACTCATTTGCCTTGGGGAGGATGAGAAGGAGGGGGGAGATGCTGCTAATGCTGCTGGATCCCATTTCTGATCACTCCTTTGAAACTTGGGCAGGTGGGATTTTCTTTTTAAACAACAGTGGCCTTTCTCCCTTCTCTGCCTCTCCTTTGCTCCCCTTCCACTTGGCCCCTGGCTTCCCCCTCTTTTGGATGGGACGCAGCTCTTGAATCCCATCCAGCTCCAGCTCCATCACTGCATCACTTCTCATGCCTTCTTCCTAAAGATGCTGCTGATAAGGCTGGAGAGCTCCCTGGCTGCTTGCAGAGGGAGAAAGTTCAGTGGGTTCCTCTCCCTTACCAGGGTTTTCACAGCATCAATACACATCAACACATAACAAAACGAGGGACTCTCTCTGTGTGTGTGTGTGTGTGTGTGTGTGTGTGTGTGTGTGTGTGTTAGTGGCTTCTCTCCAGTGGTTATAAGACCCCTGCAAATGTATCAGTGGAAGCGCCATTCTCTGTAACCCGCCTTCTGCTTAATAGTAGAGGGCCACTTTGGAGATGTTGTTCCCTGTTAATAGAGATGGAAGCTCAACAGCTTCAAAGGTCACACTTCTCACAGTAGGTAGGACTATTCAAGATGTGAAAAGGCAGAAACAGGTCAGCTTGAAAAGCCCACTTCTGAAAAACAGGAGGGCTGGGGGGAAGCCCAAAAATCTCATGTTTTCCATGTACATAAACATACATTTCTTGTCAAGAAGCTGTTTTTTACAGTACAGTGGATGGCACAGAAATAATGAATTGTGACACTTTCCCCTCTCTCCTCTGCTCTCCTTTGTGTATTTGGTAGGTGGCCTCTTCATCAGAAACACAGATCAGGAATATACTGCTTTTCGATTAGCTATTTTTCTTCACAACACCAGCCCCAATGCATCTGAAGCACCTTTTACTTTGGTTCCTCACGTCGACAACATTGAAACAGCAAACAGCTTCGCTGTAACAAATGCCTGTAAGTAACAGTGTCACTTCTCTGGAGCTGTGATTAAATGACAGTGAAATGAAGAGGAGGATGCTCAATTAATTGCAATTCCTAGGAAAGCCACTTTTTAAGATCTCCCTGTCTTGGTTGTATGGAACCCATCCATAGTTACTTTTTTATCCTTGGGGAACTCCCTTAGGCTGCCTTGTACTGACTAACTGGATAAGGCATTTACTTTAGTGTTATTACTGTAGTTTCACGCTTTCTGGTTTCTATGGTGATGTTTTTTTCCAGATTTTTTTTTAAAGAATTCCTTGGTCAGTTTAACAACTTCCACTGTCTTCCCTGTTTGCCAACAGGATCTGGCATGCTTTGTTTGTGTTTTGGAAAGAGCCCTTAGTATTTGCAATCACAAGTGCTTTCTGAGGGCTAGAGCAGAAAGGAGGCTTTGAAAGCAATGGTGTGGAGGATAATATATTGGAATGGCTTGACACTGCAGTTGATCTGGTGATGTCACTTGAGGCTGCCCTGCTCCTATATTCTGGGTTGTAAATGTCTCTTATCATCTCGTAATGCATACATCCTGTGGATATGTCTCCATGCATCCATACATTGGTGCCAAGTCAAGTTAGCATCTGATCTGCTTGAATGCACATGCCACCCTCACTGGAACTGTGCCCCCATGTATATGCACTAGTGCACGTGCGCACTGATTCCCGGGGGGAGGGAGGAAGAGATGCTCTTGAGAAATGGGTTTTTTAAACATCCTATTTACAACATCCAACCTTGCCAAGACATTAAGCAAGACATATTTGAGGTTGAGTGCAAAAAGGCACACAATTCATTCCTATTTCCATGCCTCCAAGCTTAGCAGACTGCGAGTCTGCAATACCAGAAGCACTGTATCATAGCAAATTCCCTCTTTCTTCTAGATCCAGTTCCATATCTTGAGAAGAACCAAGACCAGCATTATTTCAAGTTCTGTTTCTCATACATCCCTGTCCCATCTTTTATTAGGGGATCATGTTATGGTTTAAACAAGGAGATGTAAATGCTATTGCTTTCAAGCTGCTGCAATATATTGCAGAGGACTTTTTCCCCCCTAGGGGTATAATTAAAACACGAAATGTTTTGATTTCTTTTAAAACACATATATCTAGCATAGTGTTCTACACTGAAACATCAGCTTGCAGGTCCTGATCTTGTTTCAAAAGACAACCTGCAGGGCAGCCATTAAGTAGAACTGGAGTGATGCTTGAAGTTTTATGAGATCCTGTCTTTTAAAAAAAAAAATCAAGGAAAGCTTTAGAATTCACCAAGTATGCTTTCCTCTCCCAACATGATTTATGCCACATTAGTGTGAATTCCATATATATAGAGGGGGTGGGGATTTCTCTGAAGGTATGTATCATTGACATATGTTACAGTCTCCTCAAGGGCTTATAGGATTCATGGTCAAGGGACCATGAATTTCTCAAACTGGAATTGATACTGCATGCTTATGGTTTTGGATTACTTTTATGCAGAAAACCTTGGAAAACAAGGTTTTGAATCTAGCCCTTTAATATGCTCTTAGAGATTTTTTTTTTTTAAATGATGCTGTTATTATTTTTATTGATGTTGTTTTTGGTATAATATAGCTTTTAGACTAGTCAGAATTGTTGTGGTGCCATTCTGACACACACACACACACATTTGAAAACATGATGTGTATCTCTCTGAATTCAAGAATTACAGTATGTCATTAAACCTCCTATCATTCTAAGGCTAAAGTTGATCCTGTGTCTTTTCTTATATTCATCTGTGTGGGCTTTGTTTCTGAAGTCTTTTAAAAACAGTGCTCTAAACATTTTTAATAAACCATCAGTGAGAAATATAGTCTCAAAGACTAGCTCAAGCCATCTTTCCAATTATGTTTTTATCTCAGAGTTATACACTTTTAGCATACTGCAGATAAAGTTTAGTCTCAATTATTTCATCAGTAGATATACACAACACTTCCATTCAGATGGAAGGAACTGATGGTGTGTAACTTAGCTGGAATCCTGCCTTTTATAGGCAGCTTTATTTTGTTTTCTGTATACATGTTTTTTGCAGTTTTGCAAGGAGAGGAGTTTGGGAGTAACCCCAGTTACTGGAGAATATTAAAGAAAAAAAATGTTCTCTGTTAATGAAGCATGAGCAAACTGACTGACAAATGAATGAACATATTGCATGTCCCTTGAGCTACACATGAGCAGAATACTGCAAAAATCAATTGTCTGATAGCTGGAGGACATTGGTTTCCATATGATTGCATTTTCTGGGTTGACGGAAGCTTCCAAAGCACAGATGTGTGAGATGTTCTAACCTAATTAAAGATCTTTATGAAAAAAAATACAGTAACTAATATTGTGGAAAGGCTACCTGAAAATACATCTGAGTATTTATTAGACATATTTTTGGAGTGGATTTTGGAGGAAGAAGGAAGAGAAGATTCATCTAAATTTCTACTTAGCGTCCCATTATGTCTTTCTGTCTATCTGTCCCAAAATGTTACAGTATGAAAGCCTCTCAGCTACTGGATAAAAATGAATATGCATGTGAGGTCAAGCATAAAGATCTGAAATGCTATCCATTTGCTTTATTTCCTTTTTTCATGTTGCTGCAGAGGCTACTTTTTGGGCTGCAGTGTCTGGAGCATTTGGGAGTAGGGCCGATAAACAAGGAGCCTTTAGAAACCACATCTAAAGATGAACTTGCACTATCAGTAATGATACAGTAGAAGCATCTGAAAGAACTGGCTATTTTCTTTCTTTTTTTGTTCGGCTACCATGATGCACTGGCTGTTCCTTTTCAACTGTAGCATTTGATTAGGAACACTTACAGGCAACTCATTCTTTTTTTGTTTGGGTTTTTGTTTTGCTTGTATAAATCCTATGATAGGTTCAATTATTTTCAACTTTGTATAGGGCTGAAATCTCAGGAAAAACATAAAATTTTAGCATATAGAATCTGTTGTTGTTCAATAAAGCTGACATGATTTATGTTAGTTTAGTGCTCATTTCCTCCTCTTATGTATTGGTCTTTTTCATATATTGCATTGGCACTATATATTCCCTTGTAGGTGAGCAAAAGGTGTGCTTAATGAAACAGGGGTGATGATTATTTCTTTAATAATAAGCTTTAATTGCTGGAGTACGATAAAACTTAAATTGCTGTTTTCAAATGTGGGATCTAGCAGTAGGATATTATATTCAAAAAATGTTCATTTGCAATTACAGCTTTTAGTTTCCAGCAGGCTTTTAACTTTTGAAGGTCTGTACTTTAATGTAGGGGCATATTTCTTCAAATTTATCTTAGATATAAATATATTATTTAAATATTAAACTAACAGGGCATTATAGTACATATTTGCATACAGTGAAACCTATACGCATAATTTCTAGTTATCTAAGTGTGAGTTTGTGTCTGTGTTTTTATAAATCTGCAATTTATGAGATTGTGCAGGTAGGAGAAAAACATGGTGACCTCCAAATGTATCCATTTCTTTTGTATAATTTCCAGATAATCTGTTACCAAACTGTTGGTTTAAAAAAAGTGTTGTAGTACCCCTACAGAGAATAGTACAAAATTAGGAAAAATACATCCAGAATCATGGTGTGAACATTTTTCTTTCTTAAACCCTTTCCTTACAGGCTGAAAATGTTTAGTTCTTTCTTAGGTCCATACTCTAAAAACACATATTCTATTAGTTCTGCCTCTTCCCAATCTGCTTTTCATAGTGGAAACTAGCCACTTAATGGTAATCTTTGGAAATTTCTAAGGTAAGGGTCCTTGGAGATTTCCAAGTGAAGGTTAGCAAGGTGGTACTCAGTTGTGTTTGTGTGGTTTTAAAACTTAGTTAAGAAGGCATAGATGTCAATGGATTAATGCATGAATTTGGCAGAAGCTGAATTGTGAAGTTAGTCAGTGTTCTTCCCAATCAGAGTATTATATCTTTAGCTTTATACAAAACAATGTATTGCCCTGTCTGTAACCCATGTGAGCCAATATACTTGGACTAATTTATTCCAGTTGTCTGATTTATATGCTCATGTGTTCATATGTACTTTGATGATGGTGAGCATCCTTGAAGCTTTCTCTCTTATCCTTCCTCATGAACCCTTTTGGGAGACGTTTATGATTAACATTAAACCAGCACTGGAGTTTTTAATAATAGTAGCAACAAACCATAGTTGGCAAACCTGCTTCTGACCATGGTTTCAAAGAAATGTTTTCATGTTATCATTAGTGAAAGTGTGGCTGTAGCTGCAAGATTAACCACAATAATTTCCAAAACTGAAAAGGAGTTGAGGAAAGCCCATGTGAGAAAAAGAATGAGGAAGGAGGAGAGGTGCATGGGTGCTGTGGAGCACTGGTGAAAAGAGCCCTTGACCTTGCCAGTATCCAAACCTAGCTCCTGCTGCATTAGGAAATGCAGAGAATGACATACACTGGTTCCTGCTGTGTGGTGCATCTTAGAACATGATGTTTTGCTGGCACTGTATGAAATTAACTTGGTGTTACTCGCTGATGCGCTAATACAAATATTTAACGCCACTCTGCACTTTAGGTCTTCTTTACATATTACATAATTTAGAAATACAGCCAAAAAGATAACAGATGAATATGACAAAGAGATGCTTGGAAGCATCCTACAAGTCATTTCTTGGGAAGCCAGCATTAACTAAGGCTCCTTGCCAAATGTGCTTATTTATTCAAAACATTTTATATCCAAGGCATCTGACAACAAACTTAAAACTATAAATTAACAATTTAAAACAACATTTACAATTTAACACTAAAACAGCAGCAGGAAATAACAGATACAGCAGCAATAAAAATGATTAAAAATCCAGACACGGTTAAAGCCAATTCTGTAAAACAGTCATTTACTTTCTAAGAAGTAAAGCTTTTTAAAAGTTAGGAAAGGTCATTTAGATTTGGGGTATTTCCGAAATTTATTCACAGATCCTAAAAATCTTTTTCTGGTTCCAAGCAAGTCTACTTATCACAATCTTGGAACCCAGGGAAGGGCCTTCAAAGATGATATTGATAGGTGGCATGTTCATGCAGGAGAAGATGGACTTTCAGATATCACAGTTGTGAGTCTTACAGACCTTTAAAGGTCATTATGAGCACTTTGAATTGTGCCTGGGAAAGATTTGGAAGCTGATGGAGTCACTTGCATGTACCAGTATCTCCTGTTAACAACCTGGCTAGATCATTTACAGAGTAATCTTCAAAGTAAGTACAGAAAAGACCCTGTTGCAATAATCTAGATTTGATGTACCTAGGGAATGTGATATGTATTATTATTGGTGGTTCTGAATGAGTTGCTGAATAAATTTTTAACTTGTCCCACTAAGCAGCTTCATTGTAAATGTCTTCTCTGGCAGTCTGTATCATCTGGCTGATACCACACTGTTTTAAAATTGTCAGTGAATAAACTCTCTTTTGCATATTTGTCCTAAATTTTATATAATTGATTTTTTTTATCTTACAAGTTGCATGGATTGTTCAAACAATCCAATATCAATCTTTGTTGCTCTTGTGTGCTTTCACATAATTTCCAAATTATGGTAACCTTAAAATGAATCTATCATGGGACTTTCTTGGCAAGATATGTTCAGAGGGGGTTTGCTATTGCCCTCCTCAGAAAGAGAGGAGTGGGGGAGGACTGACATGCCCAAGGTCACCCAGTAGGGTTTCAAGACTGAGCAGGAATCTATCCAAGAGTCCTAGTCCAACACTCAGCTGGCTCACACACTATTGAGTAGATTTTAAATTTGAAAATTTACAATAACTTGGAGTTGGCCCAGATCAAAATGAATAAAGGTTTGGAGAAATCATTTCAGGATCATATATCAGCAAGAAAAAATAGTGCAATATTAAAAGCCCAGTGTTGCCTTCTGATCAAAATATTAGTCCCTTTCATAAGTCTATGTTTATGTAGAATAATATATATGTGCACGTTAATATGAACGAGCATAATTATCTCGGTCAGTGATAGTTTGTGATGCTCATATCAACTTATTGTTTTAAAATGTTAAAGGAGCATTGTAAGGTGCTGGATCTATTTAGAACAGAGCAGATTTTACTACTCATTACAATGGAAGGCATCAGCCACTAGTGACCTCAACTCCAGATTTTTATCTAGTTGATGCACATTATTTAGATACATTTCCATCTATTTTCAGGCCAATTTATAGGATAGATGTTACTTTGTTTGTCTTGGTAGATGGCTTTCCCCAGGAACTGCAAATGGAAAATATGTCCCTTTTGGTTCTAGTGGAATTTTAGTGGTTTTCCATAGTATTGTCCATCCTTCTGGTTGCCGAATTGGAATGGGATTGAGTGGTACTGTTTTGTGGTGGTTCATGTCCTTACTGGAGGTCCTTTCAGAAAGTGATGATGAGGGATTACTGTTCAGTACATTCACTACTATTTTTATTAGTCACTGCTATTACTCAATATTTACCATTGGCATGAAACCATTGGAGGAGGTAATCCAGGTTTTGGACTTCAGTGTCACCAATATGTGACTAAAACTAGACTCTTTCCAAAACAGTCTAAAGAAACTGTTCATGTTATGAATCTGTCTTTGGTAGTTGTAATGGACTGGAATGAGGAAGGAAAAATGGACACTTAATCCATTCAAGATTTAGAAGGTGGTCAATAGAAAAACAGATTTTGGGACTTGCATTCATTCTATTTTGGATGTACTGAACTCCTCTTGAACAACCATACTTGTCATTTTGGGGTAACTACTAGATCCGGTTGGTAGCCAGGAATGCTTTGGTCACCTGAGTCTGATACCTGAACTGTATCAGTACCTAATGTGATCTGATTTAGAGTGATATGAGCTTTCATTATTTTGCATCAGGATTATTGCAACATGTTTAGAGTGCAAATGACCTAAATGGTTTTGGACCAAACTACCCAAAGGACTATAATCTCTGTACAAGTCTGCCTGGGTTTTGAGATTTTTCAGACTGGCTTCCAGACTTGCTTCCCCTGATGCTATTTGGTGGAAGCTGAAAAGTGAGTCTTCTTGAAACTTTTGACTCTCGAGTCAGGAAGCCATAGCCATGTGTTAATGGCAACTTCATTTTTTAAAATAAATAAACACAGTGGACCTTTCCCATCTGTAGGGGTTCAGTTCTGCCCACCCCATGAATGGCAGAAAATGCTAATGATCATGTTGTTCAATGTTCAATGTTCATTGTTCAATGATGGTGACATGCATATGTTTCAGCACATGCCACCATTAAATAATATGAGGTGTGATGATCTGCTGTTGGTTTAATCTGTAGATTGCCAGTCCATTGATATGAATGGTCCACTGAAGCTGGTTAAACAAGTATGAGCTCCTTTGTCTTTTTCTGCTGCCCTACATTTTAATTTTATATACCCCTGATTGTTTTATAAATGGTTTCATATTGCTCACTGCATTATTTCTTGGGGGGGGTTGTTATTGCTTTTCTCCAACATATTTATAAACACAAAGCAGTTTACAAAATTAAAATAGAAGGAGAAATTAATTACCAAAACAGATTGAATTATTGTTTGATCTGCATTGGGAACATATTATGGAAAAAATAATGTGCAAATGGAGGATGCAATTTTATAGGTATTTTCAATTTATTTCAAAGAGTAAACCTACACTGGATAGACAATATCCTTGATTTGGACATATGGAAATATTTTATTTATTTCTTTAATTTATACTCTACCTTTCTCCTAAATGGGACCCAAGTCAGGAAATATGGAACTAAGGTGCACAATTAAGTTCTCTTATGTATTTTTTCTAATGTTGCCTTACTTCTCATAAGAGCTCAGAAGCAATCTTCAAATAGCAGAGAACTTCAAGGTGCTGTCTATTGTTGCTTCAACACATTTTGGATTGTGTACCCATATAGGTAGCTGAACTCTCAGTCTACAATTTCATATGTACACACCTTCAGTGTTATGGGTAATGAAATCTGAACAGCAAACAACAATTAAATGCAGAAAGCCTGTTCTTAATTGTGGAAGAAGGATAAGTGGAAAGCTGCAGTGTGTTGAAACAAGGACTGGAAATACTATGGCTGAGGTAGCAGAGGATGGCTCTTGCTTTTGATATGGAAAAATATGTTTAGCCATCCCTCCTAGGAATAATAATAAAGCATAATAACAGGAAATAAGTCCTGATAAATATATAAGAATATATAAAGAGTAAAACCAATACAAAAAGTGAGACACTGCCAATTTGGGATATGGGTGCTGATTTATCATTCTATAAGGTAATTTACCATAGAAATTTATCTTATTTTTGCCGTGAATTTAATTTTTAAGTTTCAGTTTACAGTAGCAAGGAACTGTGAGCTTTGGCAGTGTCTTGTGTGTGATCATATCTCAACTAAGGGATCTAGATATGGTCAGTGCTATAATTTAGATTTTGGGTTTCCCCAATTTGTTGCTCTGCGTATTTGCTGAATTATAATATTCCCATCATGCTGTACCAGCTTGAGCAAATGATGGTTGGCAATGATGAGAATTATATTCGAACATATCTGTAGGGTTCTAGTCTAAAGAAGGCTTACATATATAATGTGTTAATTAATGCATTAATTAATACTTTTTCCTTTCCCTTCTTTCAACTATTGTTGTTCTTTTGTGTGGTTGCTGTTGTTGTGTGCCCTTTGTGACTTATGGTGACCCTAAGGAAAACCTATCATGGGGTTTTCTTGCCATTGCCTTCCCCTGAGGCTGAGAAAATGTGACATGGCCAAGGTCACCTAGAAGGCTTCAGGGCCAAGCTGGAAATTGAACCCTGGTCTACATTCATACTGAAACCACTACACCATGCTGGCTCAAGCAAAATATTTCAGCTCAAGGAATAACAATTTTGTTTAGTCATGTGCCTTCAAGATGTGTAGAAGGTAACAAATTTGCATGAGATTTTTATAGTGTAAAGGTAAATTACAATGTACCGTTCAGCTATAAGGAAACCATATTATGCTCACTGGCCATCTCTTTAAATTTAAATAATTACTCATTTCAGAGATAATTGCTGGTCACACTTTCTAATGCTCTGCCTCTCCTCCAATATACTTCTAGTAGTAAATGTTTTGCAAATATAGACAAATGAGTGACTAGATGCATCATGGATTAATACATTTTAAATAGCTTTTTCTTTATGTACATTTGGCTGTTTCCTTTTATTGCTTTTCACTTGTGTTGTACTGTAGAGTCATTGGTAAGAGGGTGTTTTATTTGCACCCTGCTGCTTTGAGAAGATAGCCAAATTAATGGAGTGTATTATGCTACATTCCTAGTTGTAAGACAGAAGCTGTTCTTTTCATGCAGGCAAGGAAGTTAATAACTGAACTTTGGTTTAAAGTGTGTGTGTGTGTGTGTGCGCGCATCCATATTTAATATGCCTGCAACTTGCTCTGGGCAACATTTCCAGTATTTGGACTGCTTTAATACTTTTCTTTTGCACAATAGAGTTGGAACTTTATTGCACCTATTTTTTTCTCTGTCACAGGTATGGAAAGAGGACGCTCATGTGCACGCGCATGCAACCTGCAAAAAATGCATTTTATCGCACACGAAAATGTCCTCCAAAAGGCCCAGCTGTCCCTGTCCAGTGCTGACAGGTGCCATTTTGCTTGGTCGGAAGACTTCCGACCAGGAGATTTCACGTGCCTCAGCACTGGACGGGGACGGCTGGGCACCAGGGTATGGAACAGGGCCTTTTGGAGGATGTTTTCATGTGTGATAAAATGCATTTTTTGCAGGTTGCACACACACATGAGCGTCCTCTTTCCATACCTGTGACGGAGAAAAAAACAGGTGCAATAAAGTCCTTGGTTTGTCAGGCATTAGGTAGTCTTTGGCAATCAAAACTCTGTTAAGTCCATTGCAGCAAATATATCACAGTCTTGAGATACCTTAAAGACTTATTATGGCAAAAGTAAACTCTAATGGTCATTGCTTACTTTATCTCTTGGAGTGGATAGTGTCCATGAAAGCTTATGCCATAATTGTCAGTCTTAAAGGTGCCACATGATTCTTTGGTGTTTTGGGCAATTGGCTAAATCTCAGGTTCGTCTGTTTGGAAGAAATATAGAATTCATTGGAAGGGGTAGGTGTGTGAAGCAATCTACTGTGTTGCTTGCCATGCAACCAGGTAACAAGCAACCCCTTCTGAAATTCCCTGTTCCACACAACCATTAAAAGTACAGGAGCCCTCTCCAGTTTTCATTGTGGCAATACTCCTCATTGAGTTCAACAGAAATTGCTCCTAAATTAGTCTGTTGACTTGCCTTCTTTGTGTTGACAAGCATAGAGTTGCAATTTTTTAGGTAATTATTATCTCCAAACCTCATGCATTTATAGAATTCCGAGGAACATGCCAAACTACGATCTGGGGAATTTGCTTTTAAAAAAAATCAGAACTGTTAAATTAATACAAAATAAATGTTTATAGTGCAAACTGTAAGTTGATGAAGAAGGTAAGCCTTATATTAGTTTGCAAAACAAAGCAGTAACCAAAAAAATGTTATTAACTCTTAAATGATAACTGTTGAAAAGACAGGTTGAGTATCCCTTATCTGAAATGCTTGGGAACAGACCTGTTCCACATTTCAGTAACCAAAAATAAATAAATGAATAAAATAGAATATAGGCTGAACCTTTCTTATCCAAAATACTTGAGATCAAACTTGCTCCATAATTTGGATTTTTTTTTAAAAAAAATTGGAATGCCTGTATTTGCATATACATAATGAGACATAATGAGGCTATAGAGTGTAGAGAGACTCTGAAATGGTGGATATCCAAATGAGGTGCTTGGCACGAATCCATGCCACCCACCATTTCACAGATCCTTGCATGTCTCTCCAGCCCATACAATACAGGTATGTGACTCAAAGATTTTGGCTTTTGGATTTATCTGGATTTTGGAATTCCGGATAAGGAATACTCAGTCTGTATTATTGGAAGTTTTCTGCACAAAAAACATGATAAAATATTATTATGATTGTTTATGCCTGTCGTTTCGGCAATGATATGAGAGTTTTCATCCATCTTCTACTGTCCTGAGTCACCCTCATTCATTTCAATGGCACTTGTGCCAAAGTAGTTCTCAGTGTACTCTATCTACTTATCTCAATGAGAATCATTCATTTGTGGGTACTCTCCAATAAACCTTTCACTCTGTTTGCAGCCTGTTTAATGCTGTCTTGGTTAATTGTGTGATCTCAGAAGCATTAATTTCCTGTGGCAGATTTGTTTGTCTTTACTTAGGTTTTTTTTTAGCATATGTTCTTTCATGTTGTCTGGATGCCCCCATCCTATATCTATGCATTTCATTTTTCTGCCATAATTGCACTACCTTACATTTCTCTGTCTTGAATATCATTTTGTTAGCTTTGGCACAGCTTTCCAGTCTTTTCAGGTCATTTTGAATTTTGATCCTGTATTCTGAGCTATTAGCTACTCCTCCTAATTTGGTATCATCTGCAAATTTGATAAGTAAGTTCCCAATTCTGTCTCCACTGGTCACTTCTCTCTAGGATGAAACAGAGCCATTGTTGAGCACTCTTTGGTTTCGGCCAGTCAACCAATTACAAATCCATGTAACAGTTACCTTGTCTAGCCCACATTTTATAAGCTTGTTTGCAAGAATGTCATGGGGAACATTGTCAAAGAACATGTTACAGTAGTTCAAATGGGATGTAAACAAGGCATGTGCCACAGAAGCCAGATCCATCTTCTCTAGGAATGGTTACAGCTGGAGCACTAATTTTAACTGTGCAGATGCTCTCCTGGCCACATATGAAACCTGAGTATCCAGGCTCAGATCCAAATCCAGGAGAACACCCAAGCTGTGAACCTGAGATTTCAAGGCGAGTGTTCACCTTCATCCAGTCCATTACAGGCAGCAGACATTGGTTTAGTACTGAAGCAGATTCCTTGGAATCAGATGGAAAGGAGAGATAAAGTTGGGTGTAGTCACCAGTGAACCCCTAAACTCTGGATGATCTCTCTGAGTACTGTAGTTTCTTTTAGAAAGTAATCATAGTAATATGATTTTATTTATTTATGTATTGCCAATGTAATTCTGAAGATAAAACAGTTGAGAATCAAGATTAGGATGAGGGCGGTGTCCTTGCTTGAGTATAAACAGTGGATGAAATGAAAAACCTATTAGTTCTGGAACAGAATTAATCAATATTTTGAGTGTAATGTTCTTTCCTTAATGTATAGAAACTGTGTTTTCATTTCACCAATTTTTGGGATTTCTAATTATTGCTTGTGATCTTCTAAATATTAGGCGGGCAAATTTAAATTTGCTTTATTTTGGAATGCTTCCAGATAGAAAGTATTATGGGCATTTGGATTCAGGATATCAACATGATGGAAATCATATAGGTATACCCACCAACAGTTCTCAAATGAAAACCAGGGCACAAGTGGCCATGCGGCATTCAAATGTGGAAAAAGAGCAAAACTGATTAATGAGGAAGCGTAGTGGTCTGAGTGTTTGGTACTACAGCACTGGAGATCAGTCATATTCTCTCTGCTTCAGAGAAAGGCAAAGGAACACCCCCTCTGAACAAATTGTGCCAGGAAAACCCTGTGATAGTTTCACCTTAGGGTCCCCATATATTATAAATGACTTGAAGGCACACAATAACAGGAAAGACTGCAGCAGTTTGCTTTTGCCTGATCCTACTGGAAAGAGCAACATTCTACCTCATCCTCTCCTTCTCACTTAACTGGTTCCAAACTATTTTTGCACTTTGAATTTTTGCACTGAAGGAGGCTGAGGACAACCGGAGGAAGTGGGAGGAGGAGAGAGAAATTGGGACATTTTAAAACCATCTGAAAGGGTGGAACACTAGATGATTAATTTCTGTGATGACAAGCGTGCTGCAGAAAGCAGTTTAGGTCTTTACTTCTGAGATACCCATTTTCATCTTTAGGAGGGAAAATGCTGAAAATATATTAATATTGGGCTAAAAATATGTGTTTTGATGGCATTGGATATGACTAATCTGCTAGAAAAATGCAGCTACCAGTAGTGGGGTCTGGCAGTTCTACTGTCAATATTTTATCTCTATGTATAATTTACTCTGTGAGCTTGTAGATAAAAGTGAGCATAATCCAGTTTTTATATTTTGAAGGGGGAAAAATAAGGAAAGGCAATGAACTATTAAGGAATTTATTTATTTATTTATTTATTTATTTGAGTTATAGCCTGCCTTTCTCCCAAAATGGGATTAAAAGTGACTGTTTATATACTGTTTATATTATTTCAGTTGTTGATAAATGCATAAGATCAGGTGCTTGTCTTCACATTTTTCTTGGTATGTTTTCATTCCTCTCTGTTGAACACTATACTGTATTCATCTCTGACCTCTAAAGTCCATATCCTCCAATTGTCTCAATTTGACAGATTAATGCTCTGTCATCCCACTTTTTCTACTGCTTTTAAAATGTCCCATTTCCTCTCTCCTGCTCCCAGTATCCCCTTTTTCCTTCAGCTTTTTTCAGTTGCTGCACACAATGTTCAAAGGGCAGAAGTAGTTTGCATTCAGTTAAAGAGGGGAGAGGAGAGTAAGAATCCCTTCCCAGTAGATTCAGGCAAAGCAAACTGCTGCAGTATCTCCTATCTTGTGTTTTTCTGCCTTAATAACTTTTGCTGTATTGATCACATTCTGCTTCATCATATGTGCTCCTGTTTTCATCAGTAAAATGTTTCATGGTATGAAAGTCTGCAAGAAGGTTGGAAGCAGCTATACTATGCTGTAATACTCTTCAGAGGTCTGGCAGATGAGGAAGAACTCTGCACTTTCATTTTCTTCTGAAACAACTAAATGCGACTTATTTTCTCGCTAAAGACAAACTGGCATGTACAGAATTAATGCAGTTTGACAATGCTTTAACTGTATGCCTCCATCCCATGGAATCATGGGATTTGTAGTTTAGTTGTGGCACCAGAGCTCTCTGACAGGGAAAGCTAAATATCTCACAAAACTACAAATCCCAGAATTTGATAGAAGTGTAGATGCAGCCAGTCTTCTACTGACAGCCATTTAAGTCATTGAACTTTATCGCACTGCGTTCCTTCCATTCCGTTCTGAGCACGGAACGGAAGGAGTAGGGATGAGTGCGGAACGAGTGGGGGACGGATTTTACCGCACGCATCCGTCCCTCATTCGTTCCGTTCCCCCTCTCTTCCGTTCTTAATCCGTTCCAGAGGGGATTTTTGAGAACTGTTTTGACAGTTCTCAAAAAGCGCCCCCCTCTGGAACGGAATGGGCAGGGAGAGAGGGGGAACGGAACGAGTGAGGGACGGGTGTGTGCGGTAAAATCCGTCCCCCACTCTTTCCGTTTCCTGCCGGGCCGGGCCGAGAACCCGTGCGATAAACTTCTTAGTGTCAGTCCTTTCAGATCATCTGCCTGATGCGGTAAAGAAGAGTGATTGTAAAAGGTGATTCTGTATTTTTCAGGATGATGGGAGTTGTATTTTAGGACTTTATCGCACCGCCTCCGGTGCCTGACTTATCTCTTCCAAATTTGAGCCAAATTCAGAAGTTAAGCTAATTTTATTGCACAGACTTTCCCCTCAAAATGCCTTCCCATTGCCAGGAAGTTTCCAATTTGGAAAAAATGGTTGCCAAAGCAACTTATGGGGCTCAAATTCAACACTGGAGGCAACAGGAAGCCATTTTGAGGGGAAAGTCTATGCGATAAAATCAGCCTAACTTCCAAATTTGACTCAAATTCAGAAAAGGTAAGTCAGGCACTGGAGGTGATGAGACAAAATGCCCAGTATATATGGGAACTTTGGATTGGGAAGCCTACTTCAGACTAATATGTGATCTAGTGCAGTGATATGCCTTCTGACTGGCTGTAACTTTTCCAACTCTCAGTCCAGATTCTAAGAGTCTAGCACTGGAAATACTGGGCAGTGAAGTCAAAGGGGGTACATATTCAAAACCATGTTGTCTGTCATGAAGGCATAGCCTATCTTAGTAGCAAGCTAATAACAGTGCTGAATGCTTATATTTAAAACAAAAACCACCCATAAATACCACTCTCTAGCATATAGATAGGTAAAAATGTTCAACATTTCATGAGCTCTCTCTGTATATTCAGGATAATTTCCACCAATACTCAGTTTTCTTGATTGTTCTTTGTTCCCATTCCAAAGGATCAACTGGCTATTTGACATCTTTTTTCCTAGGTTATTTCTCATCAGTTCTCTACATAATGGTGAGCCATTGCTCATCAGATTGTGCATGCACATGTTTGAATGCCTATTGTTTCTTTAGAATATTTATTTGCACTAATGAATATGCAATTTCAGCTTGGAGTCAACAGGGACAAATATTTTGCCAATGTTAACTGCAGTTACTTTACAAAGACCAAAAATCATGCATAAATCCAGTGGTATTTTTGATGCATTACTTTGCATAGCAGACCACTACATGCTGTATTACAAGCTGTTATTGATATTCCATTAATGTTTGTTTTTCAAGGAACACCGCTGTAATATCCCACTGGGTATGTGGAACCATTTTGCAAGCTACTTTATAATCCAGACGACACCACAATACCATTGCTTTGTGAATGACTGTTATGATTGCAAGTTTATTATGACACAAGTATATGAGAGCCTAATTAAATCAGACATGATGCTGCTCCATAATAAAAAAGACACATTATAATAATTTATGAAAAAACAAGAGTGGTAAGTGGCTAGCATTCTATGTGGATCTTCCCCTAATTGTAATTCATAGGATGAACCAAGAGCAGCTGCTGGACTTCAAATAGCAATTGAATGCTAGTTTATACCATTACTTTTTCTGTATCAATGACTACTCTCTGCTTGTGGCAAACCAGTCAACCAACATATTTCTCATAAGCAGAAACTGAAATTTGGTGTGCTGCTGCTGCTATTGTTCCTGTTGTAGTTAAAACATTTATACCCTGTCCTATATCAAAACTCTCAGGGCAGCTTACACATAGCAGTAAAACAAGTTAAACCATTTAGAACAACAAAATATTTAAATAAGCTAAAAACTATCACAGATCTCTTCAATATTTTGCAAAATTTCTTCTTTTGTAGTTAATGAATGAGTGACGTTCTTCATGACCACCAGGCAATTCCTATAGGCATGAGAAGGGATGAGAAACTCACAGGCACAATTCCTCCCCCTACCCCATATATAAATGTTGTAAACTTCAGTACTGGTGCTTCCTATAATATTTTAGATTTGTAATGTGAGGAAATCTTGGGACTCATGCTGTGGGATATTATAGTTATTGTGAGGTAGACAGATGACAGAGGGTCAGCAGTACAATATATAGACAATTTAGGTTCAATAAGAATAATGACTAAAAGGTTTATTGTTATATTTTCACTGTCTTGTTTACCATGGATGAGAGATTATATGTACAGTGGGCCCTTGGTATCCACTGGGGTTTGGTTCCAGGACCACCCTCGTGGATACCAAAATCCATGGATGCTCAAATCCCATTATATACAATGGCATAGCAAAATGGTATCTCTTATAGTTGAATCTCTGGGTGCAGAATCCATAGATATGGAGGGCTTACTATATTTGGAATATAGTTACAGACGGGGATAAAAAGGGGCATTACTGCCCCCCCATCAGAATTCTGCCACTCCATTATATTTTCTTTTAGACCCTAACTTTCTAGCATTAGGATATAAGAGTTTGAGTTTTGAACAGTTTTCAGTATCTCACTTTCTTCACTCTAGAAATTTGGAGGCTGATGGAAAATTTTATCTGGTGGGCTGGAATTTGTATTGGGGGACAATACCCACAGATGACCTAATTTGTAACTACAGTCATCCCTTCTGATTTGCGGGGGATCCATTCTGGACCCCCCCCCCACCACCAATTGGAAAAATTGCCAATATTGGAGTCCCATTGATTTCAATGGCCATGCACTCCCGCACACACCATTTTGTTCCCTCCCTGCTTGATGTCTGTGAGTAATTAAAACCACAGATCCCAAGTCTGCAAACAGGGAGGGATCACTGTAGTTCGGTTACACTTGAAGGTGGCTAATGTGCTCTTTGAACAAAAATGAGAGTTCAGAAATCTGATGGTTATGCTATTGTGGAGAAGAGAAAATGAATTGATTGAACTAATCTTGCCAATAACTAACTGAAAAAATCTTGCCAAGTTCTCCTTAGGGTCGCCATAAGGTACACAACAACAACAGTAATGAAAGTTACCCTTCTTCCCACCTATAAACTAGGGATGTAATTCTTCACTAATTTTTTTCTCAAAGGCAGCAAATACCTATTCCTGTGCAGAAAAAAAATTGACACAGAATAAATCCTGTGTCATCCCAGGATTCTTTTCATCAGGGTTTCTCAACACATGAAATAAATGTTTTTCAACTATTTGGGGGCATTTGTTAAATATTCTTTCCACCCCTCTTGCAAACAGTGAGGATCCATTAACCAGGGAGAAGAGAGAGAACAAGAGCAAGGTTAAGCTTACATATGAAGTGTCACTAGTGAATGCCTGTTGTGGTTCTCCAGTACTTGGAAAACACAGCCCCACCTCAAAAAACCTTTACAAAATCACTGGTAAACTCATGCTTGGTGTTAACTACTTAATTTGTTCATCTGCTAGTGCTTCCTGGCTCCTGGAGTAAATAGTCTAAACAGGGCAGTAAAATCGAGCCATGGGCTTGCTAGTGATGAAAAGTGCACTGAATCTATCTGAGTTACTGACTGCTTATTTTTCAATATTTTATCTGGTTTTTATACGTAGGACACCATTAGAATAGGAGACATTCTTGGGATATTTATTGTACTTTTCCTTATCCTTACAAGGAAAATATATGTAACTACAGAGCATTTTTGTCTAGGTGGCACTTACAGTTCCCATTACTCTAATGCAAGTTAAGTATGTGTACCATGAGTTATAACCCACAGATTAGCTATTAAAATGTTGGTTTATTAGGCAGTGCATTAAGAGGTTGCACAGCCTTCCCTCCAACTCCTTTTCTAGAACAGAATTGTCGGAGGACTGTTAGGATTTATTGATATAGTAAGCAAGTGGTTTGTATCTAGTTCAATATACTCCACCGGGATCCTATTCCTGCCAAAAAAAGAAAGAAAGAAAATGCTTTCCACAATTAATTAAAATTAGGAAAGTTAAACTTCTATCTACCTTTGATTACAGAACAAATGCTTTCTCAGAAGATTGTATCTGGTAATTGCTTGAAACTACATGCAAAGTTGATTCTTATTTTAACCACCTTTGAAATATCCAATGAAACAAATCGTGCAATCAGCTGATTTAAGAGTTTCCTTTCAGAAAACATAGTAAAAGTATCTGAAGTCAAGTGTGCTTATTTATAAAGAAGTTGTTGATGAATATATTAATAAATCATATGTGGTATATAACCCTCTAGTATTTAACAGTGCCATCTGGGACAACCTGGACTTATTTGAAGATAGCCATGTTTTTGATATTTAGCCTGCCAGTCATGGGAATGCTCTTACACCACTAGAGCATTCAATGACCATTTGGTGGCAATGTAGATGAAGCTCAGTGAAACTTGGAATGGGTCCATCACTCATGTTTTTAATGGGACACCAGCATCACATGATTAGAACTGAAACAGTGCTGACAGTGCTCCCTAAATCTCGGGGATTCTGCTGATTCAGCAATGTCTTTATTTAACTCAACTCTTTCCTCAACTCTCGACCATTTTGCCCCTGTCTCTGTACGCACTTCTTCCTCTAAGACTAGGCCTCAGCCCTGGCTTACCCCCAACATTAAGTTTCTCCGGTCCTGCTCTAGAGCGGCCGAACGTCTTTGGAGAAAGTCCAAAGAGTGGGCTGATTTTATCCATTTCAAATTTGTTCTTTCTTCCTTCTCACGCGCCCTCTCTATGGCTAAACAGAATTATTACAAATCATTGATCTCTGCCAATGAGAGGTGCCCGCAGCGTTTGTTCTCCACCTTCAACACTTTGCTTAAACCTCCCTCTCCTCCAGTCTCTTCATCTTTCTCTCCTAATGACTTTGCTAACTATTTCATCTCTAAGATTACCACTATTCGCTCTGAGATAGTCCCTCCTGATTCTTCTTCTGCTCTTAATCTTCTATCACCTTCGCCTAACAAATTTTCTGTCTTTCCTCCTGCCTCTTTGGATGAACTCTCTACACTTCTGAACTCTTCCAAACCTGCTACCTGTCCTCTTGATCCTATTCCTACTCGTCTTCTAATCTCTATAGCTCCCTCCTTTCTGCCCTCGCTCCTCCATATCTTCAATCTCTCTCTCTCTCTACAGGCTCCTTCCCGTCGGACTTCAAACATGCTCTCATTTCCCCAATTCTGAAAAAACCGTCTCTTGACCCCTCCTCTTTGTCTAGCTATCGTCCGATTTCTCTTCTCCCCTTTCTTTCTAAGGTTTTGGAACGGGTTGTCTATTCGCGCTGTCTTGAGTTTCTTGAAGCCAATTCCATCCTTGATCCCTTTCAGTCTGGTTTCCGCCCAAGGCATTCTACAGAGACAGCTCTCACTAAGATCTCGAATGACCTTTTACAGGCCAAGGCTAATGGCCTTTACTCTGTTCTCATTCTTCTCGATCTGTCTGCAGCCTTTGACACTGTTGATCACTGTCTCCTAATTGACATACTCTCTGGCCTTGGGTTCTCAGACTCTGTTCTCGGCTGGTTTAGATCTTACTTGTCTGGCAGATCTTTTGCAGTAGTTGCAGGGGGTCTGACTTCTTCTCCTGTTCCCTTATCTGTTGGAGTTCCCCAGGGCTCTGTTCTGGGTCCCCTTCTGTTTTCTCTCTACACACTGTCCTTAGGAAAACTCATCAGCTCTTTTGGTTTTTCCTACCATCTGTATGCCGATGACACCCAGCTGTATCTTTCTGCCCCTGACCTTTCTCCAAGGCTTGAACAGCAAGTCTCATCTTGCCTTACAGCTGTCTCACAGTGGATGCGCCATCGGCGTTTGAAGCTCAACATGTCCAAGACAGAGCTTCTTGTCTTTCCTCCTAAGCCCAACCTTCAACACTCCTTTTCTGTCTCTGTGGACAACATTTCCATTCAACCAGTCCAGCAAGCCCGCAGTCTTGGCTTTATCTTTGACTCTTCTCTGTCGTGTATCCCTCAGATCCAGACCACAGCCAAGGCTTGTAGATTCTTTTTGTACAATATTGCCAAAATCCGACCATATCTCTCCGCCTCTACTGCCAAGATCCTGGTCCATGCCCTAGTGATCTCACGACTTGATTACTGTAATGTCCTCCTGGCTGGGCTTCCTCTTTCTCACCTCCGTCCTTTAATCTCTGTCCAGCATTCAGCTGCACGCATTATCACTTCCACCCACCGCTCTGACCACATTTCTCCTGTGTTGGCATCCCTTCACTGGCTCCCTCTCCCTTTCCGCATTCAGTATAAGCTCCTGCTGTCGACATTCAAAGCCCTCCATGGACTGGCCCCTCCTTACTTATCAGACCTTCTTTCTCTTCACCTTCCCACCAGGGCCCTCCGTTCTGGTAGTCAAGGGTTCCTGTCTCAGCCCAGGATTTCCTCTGCCCCATCCCGGATTCGCCCCTTTTCACTTGCTGCCCCTCACTCCTGGAACCTTCTTCCTCCACAAGCAAGAGCCATCACTTCTTTAACCAGCTTCAAAACGGAGCTGAAAACCATCCTATTCAGAGAAGCTTTCCCAGGCATCGCATAATTGTCGCTTACTATCTGATGTTCTGTTGTTGGCTGTTTATCAATCCATTTCCTGTATTCCTATGTACTGTATATGTATTATCCTACTTGTTATTATGTATTTTCTCTGGATAATGATTAACCATCCATTATGAAGCCTTGCCCTCCCTCCAGTCCATCTGCCTTGGTCCAGACCTCGGAGGTTGAGAGGAACTGCTGGACCTCTTACCCTTTCCCTCCACCACTCCCTTCTTCTTCTGTGTCATGTCTTTTTAGATTGTAAGCCTGAGGGCAGGGAACCGTCTAACTAAAAAGATTGCATGTACAGCGCTGTGTAAATTTACAGCGCTTCATAAATAAAGGTTAATAATAATAATAATAATAATGACAATTGTATTTTTTCATATCAGTAGAGAATTTGCTTGTTTCTGCTCTTGTATTTT
>NC_056524.1:23954793-24020198 GCF_019175285.1 Sceloporus undulatus
TATTTAATGCACTGCAGCTATCCAAAACAGTGAGAATGAAGATGTGAATCTGTCACTTGATTGTATGTTCACAGTAAAACATAGCTAATTCAAGAAGCTTAATTCTGTAATGAATTTGTGGTAATGTGTGCACACCATTTTTTTCTACTCGGTAGGACTAAACAAACCAGCACTAAACACCGGCATTGGGCTGGAGTGGGGGTATAGTGACTTCACACCGGCTGCCCCAACTCCTCCCCAATGCCAATGTCACATTGCATGCCTGACCACATGGCGGACTGCGTCATGCCATTTCTTTGGTGCAGCATTTAGATGCGCTGTGCTAAAGTATCTGTGAAAAGCCATGGTGGTGGCGGGAAAGGTGGCTTTTTGCTTGCCCTTAAAAAGGAGCGGCTTTTGCTGGCCCTTTTTGGGCTGGCAAATTGCCAGATCAGGGCTGCAGCATGTAGTTGCTGCAGCCCCGATCCGGCACTGAAAGGGGTGGTGGGACACAGCTCATCTGTACAGCCCCTGTATTCTCTATTTATTTATGGCTTCAGCTCATTGTGGTTCCCATTCTGCTAGACATGTACATTGGATGATTTTACAGCATTCATTTCCAAGCCTGAAAAGAATCCCAGTGGTGTATAGGTATTTTCTGTCCTGAAAGCAAATGTAGTGGGATGGCATGGAAATGGTTAAGCTTACGTCTATTGCTGAAAGGGATTTTCACAGCATAAAGCTTTTGGACTAGTATAAAGCTTTTGGAAGAATTTGGAAGTAAACGAATTAGCTGGAACAGAAGACCAGATGAATGGCATTAATGGATCTAACCAATGTCCACCTAGCCTGTGTTTTCATCACTTACATCACAAAATCAGAGGAAAACTGTTTCTGAAAAAGACAGTGCCATTCTTAGTTTTTATGACTGATAACTGTTGATAGGCAAGTCCATGAAATTGTTTAGCCCCCTGCCCTGAGCAAACCACTGAAGTTGTATCATTGTATCTTGTGTGAAAAAATTCTATAAGTTGCTTTCACAAGTATTTGGTAATGCAAATACCAAGGATTTCCTTTTGTCAGAGCAGCTAATCATAGGAAGAATTCAAATTCTTGTTATTGTGAAAGAATTTTAAATCCTCCCGTTATGAATAATACAATGGGTATTATTGCTGTCTGCTTGGGTTTGGTTCCAGCCCCCCACCCCACCCCATATTAGATCCCAAAACCCATAGGTGCTCAAGTCCCAATATATATACTGATGTAGTGGAATGGTGTCCCTTAGACAAAATGACAACATCAAGGTTTATTTTTGGAATGTATATCAAGCTATGGATGGTTGAATCTATTGATAAAGAATCTGTGGATATGGAGAGCCAACTGTACAACAGGTATTGGCAAAATCAAGGCTTGCTATTTGGATATATATATGCTGTGGATGGCTGATTCCATGAATACAGAATCTGTGGATAAGTAAGGCCAAGTTTTTTGAAATTCTTTTTATATTACCCTGAATTAAAGTTTAACCTATTTATCCACATATTGTTGTTATTGTTAACTGCCCTTGAATTGATTTCATCTCATGGTGATTGCATCAGTGCAAGACCTCCAAGGCCCCTTGTGCTCAGCTGCTCTGCTCAGGTCCTGGAGGCTCAAGGCTGTGGCCTCTTTGATTGAGTCTATCCATCTGAGTCCTTCCTCTCTTTTTACTGACCTCCACTTACTTAGAGTTATTGTCTTTTCCAGTGAGTCATGTCTTTTCATGATGTGGTCAAAGTACAGCAGCCTCAGTTTGGTCATTTTGGCTTTTAGGGAGAACTAACCTGGTCTGCTCAAGTACCCATTTGTTTGACTTGCTGGTTGTCCATGGTATTCTCAGTACTCCTTTTCAGCACTGCCAAATTGCCTTTGTAGCCACTGTGTAAATAAATCATGTTGTCATAAAAAGAGTAAACTGGGTGCTAAACAAGTAAAAGCCAGAGTTAGCTGCTTGGCTTGATTTTCTTTCTATCTATCTGATTTTCTTTCTGTCAGCTTTCTTCAGTGTTGTTGACTCCCTGGCATATAATCTTGCTTTGAAAGGAATAAAGATCCTCTGTGCACATGCTTTTGAGGGTTGTTTTTGTTGTTGTTGGGTGTTTGTGTGTATGTATCTGTGTGTGTTCTTTGTGGGTAGTTACAGGGAAAGGATATTGGAGAGGGATGGCAGTGGTGCTGGAGAGAGGTTAACACTCTCCTTTAACCTCTCTGAAGGACCTGGTAAATAGAAGAACAAAAGAATCTCATTGTTCAAAGGACTGGATAGGGAGAGTATACTAATGCAGACTTTCAAGCTAGGCTGCAACCTAAAGGATAGGAATTGAATAGCTCTGTTTTTCACTCTTTCTTGTAGAATACTCTCTTGAGGTTTTAGAGAGGAAAAACACATTGATCTGGGAGGGAAGGTTTTTTTAAGACATGCTTTCCTTTCATCCCTCTCTAAACATGAGACTCATGCACGATGGTTTAAAACCTTATATTTGTGTAAGGCATAAATATAGCCACTAAATGGTAGCTCTATCTCATTGCACCAAATCTGGGGATACAGTAACATGTTAAATGGAAATGCCAAACTCATTCTAATGAACATGTGAAACATTAATGGAAGTGTGAATTGGACTATGTTCTTTGCAGTGTTTAGATAATTTATGATAGATTGTAAAGAGGTACCTACCAAGCAGATAACTCTGGCTTTTACTTGTTTAGCACTCTAGTTACTCTTTTTCTGACAACATGCATTCACAAAGTGGCTACAACAGCAGTTTAGTAGAGATACAAAATGTGTTCTGAGTTAATAATTGTTTGGCAAAAAATTATTCATATATTTTTGCAGCATGCTTTATAAGATATTATCATTGTAAATTCATGCAGATAGCCAAATATTAAATATAAAACATTGGATGAGTGCCCCTTTGTTGATTTATTCTGTTTTGGTTTAATGAGAAAAACCTGTATAAATATTTTACTTTAAAAATTCACTATTTTGAATAACATGCACTGAATGAAGAGATTAAAAGAATGACTTTCTTCTTCACATGTACTGGATAGAAATCCTTCTGATTTCTAAAGGGGGAGAGTAGTTGAGTTTGCACCAGATTATCATTTGAAAGTCAGTAGTCACCATTTTGGTGGAAATGTTGTTGGGCAGGAGCCTATATAGGTGCATAGCCAACATATAGTTATTTGTACCTGAATGGCTTGTCTGTCTTTTGTTTTGCTTTTACACTTTTGTTTTTATCTCTTAGCTAATTCCCATGCCAGAATACTAAATCTAGTGCTTGGGGACAGCTGGCAAATTTATGATGATCCCTGGAGGACTGTAACTTTTGCTTACTTGTACAGGTAGTTTTTGAAATTTATGGTAGCAAGAATTATTCTATAATAACTTTGCTTATTTCCCTTTTCTTTGCAATATGCTGTGTGATAGAAGACCTACATATAGAGAATGTGGGTTGGGGTTGCTTTCATTGCTTTCTTCAACTAGATTCATAGAACTGTATCTGAAACAGGAAAAATGTCCTGAGACAATATGCAAGTTGGCATTTGTCAAAAGGATGAATCTGTGACCTGGTTCACTTATCATGACCAGAGCCTGGATTGCCCATTGGGGATGGGCTACTATAGGATCATGTACTCCATTCTCTTCTTTGAACATACTCTCCATTATGCTGCAGGCTATAGTTTGCCTCCAAAACAGGAACTGAAAATTATGCTTTTCTATGTTTGGATGGTGTACCTATGATATCAAGGTTCATGTGTGTCCTGGACACAAGCAAAAGGTGTTGGACACCGATAAGTTGAACTTAATGAGACGTGAGTTCATTGGGAACTAACTAACTCACTTTGAATCCAGTGCTGCATTTCACATTTTTTAAATTTGAAATGAATTTGTTACTTTTGGCATTGCACATCATATCTTCTCGATAAGCCATGTAAAATGTTCCTGCCATTCAAATCAGAATTGACAGATAGTACAGATGGACATTCGGATCAGCCAAGTGTTCTCAAAACATTCTGCCAGAGATTTTGCTTATTATTTAGATGTATTTTCCTCTGGAACTGATTGCCATGTGAGCTGCTTCTATTTGCTAATTCTCTTTCCAATTTGCCTTCATCTCTCCTTTCTGGCATTTTCCTTGCTTACATTCCCCTGGATCATACCATCAGAGATACATCTGGTCAAAACTTGTGAAAGGACCTTCACAGTGGCTGCCCCCAGGCATTGGAGCTCCCCTCCTAGAAAAATAGGCACCCTCCCTATTTTCTTTTCACAGACAAGCAAAGAATTTTCTATTTTGGTAGGCTTTTGGTGATTAATTATATAAGGCCTATTGTACACAGTGTGCTGGATATTGCTATGTTTGTGTGTTTTAATGATATTTAACCTGGTTTTAATTTTTTTAAATTGTTGAATTGAGCTTTAATGTTTGTATCTTGAGGATTTTGACAAAGGATTTTTTTAATTGTTGTAAGCCAGTTTTGAGTCTCAGTCTGGGAAGAAGGCTGGATATATTAATATTATTATTATTATTAATAATAATAATACTCAGAAGTTTGTTTCACCATATTTAATTAAGGCTACATCCAGTACAACATACATAGAATTTCAATCGTACTGTACAATTGCAACCAGCTCTTTTCTCAGAACTGAGATACTATATTTATTTTCATTATTCAAAATATTTGTACATTGCCCTTCAGCAACTGGATTCCAGAACAATGAAAGGAAATGCTAAAAATAATAATTTGTCTTATAAAACATTAAAGTATACCCTGTTGCTCTCATAAAAGAGAGCTGACATCTGGCGTCCCCCAGGGCGCGATCCTGTCCCCATGCTGTTTAACATTTACATGAAGCCACTGGGACAGATCATCTGGAAACATGGAGCACGGTGTTATCAGTATGCTGATGACACCCAGATCTATCTCTCCATGCCTCCGACTGATACAGTGACTAAGGAAGGCATCTCTCCTCTGGATGCCTATCTGGGGTCAGTAATGGGCTGGATGAGGGAAGACAAACTCAGGCTGAATCCAGAGAAAACAGAGGTGCTTGTGATAGGTACCCCAAGACCAGACAGGGAAATTTGCCATCCAGTCCTGGATGGGGTCACACTTCCGCTAAAGGACAAAGTTCGCAGTCTGGGAGTACTCCTGGATTCATCTCTACAGTTATCATCTCAAGTAGATGTGATGGCCAGGAGTGTTTGGCACCAGCTCTGGTGATACGCCAACTGCGTCCCTGCCTGGACCAAAAGGACCTTGAAACTGTAGTACACGCACTGGTAATCTCTCGTTTAAATTTCTGTAATGTGCTCTACATGGGCCTACCTTTGGACCAAGTTCGGAAGCTTCAGCTAGTCCAAAATGTCGCAGCCAGATTGGTCACTGGAACCTCAAGGTCAGACCACATAACACTTGTATTAAAATCTTTACACTGGCTGCCAATTAGCTTCCGGGCCCAATATAAAGTGTTGGCTATCACCTTTAAAGCCCTACATGGCTTGGGCCCGAGTTACTTGAGGGAACGCCTCTCCCTACACAATCCACCCCACACTCTCATAACAACCGGGAAGTATTTACTTGAGCATCCCAAAGTGAGACTAACAACTACTCACCAAAGAGCGTTTACGGCTATGGTCCCCACGCATTGGAATAATCTCCCGGAAGAGATTCGACTTATCTCTACTCTGGATGCCTTCAAGAAGGTGTTGAAAACTTACCTCTTCCAACTACAGTATCATACCCCACTGACTCTTTATAAAGAAGATCACTCTCAAACAGAAGTCTATCTCATGATGTTAATTAGGATCGGCACACTGCATGATTTTAGATAGAATATTGTTTTTATACTCTGATTTTAAATAATTGTTATCAGAATTATTTGTATTGTTGTATCATATTATTGTATTATATACGCTGACTGTAATCCCACTTCCATCCATCGGGAGAGGCGGGAAAACATAAATAATTTATTATTATTATTATTATTATTATTATTATTATTATTATTATTATTAAAATCTTAACACAACCAAGAACATAAGGCGGCAGCTGAAACACTGCAAGACAAGGCATTTTGGAAGGCTGAGAGAATAAATCTGTGCCAACTAATTATGGCAAAAAAAAAGAGAAGTTATCCACAAATGAACTTCTTTAGGAAGGTCAGGGTGCCAACACACATACACAGAGAGAGGGGGGGAGTGAGGGATAGGGAGATTTTGTTATTATACATAATTCATCTGATAAGAAAGATTGCAAAATGTGGGTCCTTCTTCAAAATTTTCTCTTGAAAATTTTCACTGCCAGCACCATTAATTGGTCCTGAAAGTGAATATGTAGCTGGTGCAGCTAAGTCTGGTGTGATAAAAGCACATCTCAGTGGTACCAATTAATATTGTGGCAGCTATCTGGCAGATGCTGGAGAAGAATACATTTTTATCATGTTAAATGATGCCTTTGTTATTTGGCTCCAGCAGCTTTTCGATTCCTGTAATGAAGTTCAAAATTCACGGCCTGAGAGTTGGAGCCAAGAAGATTTTGGCAGCATACACATCTTGACAAGGATTGTCAAACCATGACCAAAAATATAGCTACTTTTTAAACAGCATGCAAGTTATAGAGGGAATGACTTATACAAGTATACAAGTATAAAGGTAAAGGTAGTCCCTTGACATGAATGTCTAGACATAATTGATTGTAGGGGTGGTGCTCATCTATGTTACTAAGCTGAAGAGCCAGTGTTGTCAGAGACTACTCTGTGGGTCATGTGGCCAGCATGACTGCACCGATTTCTGCTACTTCCCACTGAAGTGGTACCTATTTATCTACTTGCATTTGTATGCTTTCAAACTGCCAGGTTGGCAGAATCTGGGGCTAGTGAGAGGAGCTAACCCCATCATGCGGCACCTGGGCCTTGAACTGCCAACATTCCAATCTTCTGATCATCAGAATTGGCATCTTAACCACTAAGCCACCACGACCCACATACAAGTATACATTTTACTTAAAGGGAAAAGCCCCATCTCCTAAATCTGTTCCTGCTGTATACTATTTAACAGTACAAGACTAGTTTTCCCAACAAGTCCAGAAATAAAGGCCTTAAAATGGCCTTCCCATATGCATATATATTAATAGGATGACTTGGGATGTAAAAATGCAGTTTCTAAAGTGGTAAATTATAATAAGATTCTGCTACAGACCATATTATTCTAAAGATAATTCCAGTGCAATATCATACAGTGGACCCCCATTGGTACCAAAATCTGTGGATGCTCAAGTTCCATTAAATACAACGGCATAGTAAAATGGCATCCCTTATATAAAATAATAAAGTCAAGGTTTTCTTTTGGGGAATTTATATATTTAAAAATATATATTTTCTAGTCGTGGAGGCTTGAATCTGTAGATAAGGATATGGAGGGCCAACCGGACATATATTCTCATAATTAGACCTCAGTGGGCATTATTACCATTTAGCTGAGTATAGGATTGTAGTCTTAATCATGCTGACCTCCACTGAGAATTTGCAAGTATTTTACAGTAACAGTTGACGTCCTACAAATGGCAGCAAAGGTCACCTTATGTTTGTTTCCTCTTACGAAAACTGGTTCTTGTCCATTGCCCCTAAAGTAGCATGCTCAAAATTACATGATTTTAGTTGGCAAAGCCAAGCTTTCAGCTACAAGAAAGACTAGACATTTTAATCTGAAATGTAATTCTAAAATCCTATTGACTGAACCCTCCTGAGAAAATCAGTGGAACTTGCATAACTGTTGAGTTAGCAAGTTACTGTTGATTCAGCAGGTGTACTCCAATCAGAAATTAATACCAGGGGTTAGGCCTATATCAATCCCTGCGCTGCCTCCCCAACAAACTTAGAATGGTTTTATTGTGAGGAAATCACTATAGAATTTTTAAAAAAACATACATATATGCATAGTTTAAGTGCATAAGTGATTGAGAGCAAGGAGGCTGCATTGTGTTTTCTGTGTTCTCCATAAGGCTTCAGGGCCACTGAGGGACTTCCCCCATTGGATCCTCAGTGTCTGGGTTGCCACTAGTTGTGTGGTGCTCCAAACTGGTGGAGGGGTAGAGAAGCCACACAAAATGCCATGTTGTAGTTTCTGCACCCCAGCTGTACATCAATAATCCATAGAGTGAAAGATATTTTTAACAACAAAACCCTGCTTGTTCCCTTAAAATATAGATGCAGTGTGGAAAGTGGTGCACAAAGGATAAGTACTGTAGTTTCATGGGATATATGAAGCATGGCAGAGAAGGTTTTGTAACTTTGGTTTATGCCCAGAAGCATATACTGATGGTGTCAAACACCAGTGGGCTATAATACATGGCTGGAATGGCAACAGGCCTGAAGAAGAGCACAACAAAAATTAATTGCTATGCAGTACACTGAGAGGAGTTTTGTACTGGATTAATGCCATTTCATGGATCATTAACTGACACACACCTGAGATGTGGCAGCATTCAAGCACAGCACACTGCTTCTTCATTGGACTGTGCCTGCTTTCTGTTTCTGTGTCTGCATATAAAACTTAACTTGATACATGTCAAGTTAGATGCATTAAAGGGAATCTGTAACTTCAGCTTGATGGATTCAGATTGTAAAAAGAACCAGGCTCTCTTCTTGTTATCTCCCAGTAAAAAAATATTGGGAAGCAGAGATGGAAAAGGCCTCAGCTTCACACCAAGGGACATTCAGATCTGACATATGCAGGTTATGAGGAAAATTTACCCCAAGTCTAACTTCATCTTCTTTTTAGCTATCGGAAATTAACCATGGGATCAGCAAGAAACATCAGTCATCATTTCACCAGAGGATTTACCCCTTTATTGCTCTCTAAATGCAGATGTCAGTGGCATTTAAGTCTTGATGGGTTTTAATCATGCTATAATCAAACTTTCAGCTTCCTTCTTTATGCAAAAAAAAAAAAAAAAAAAAACCCTTACCAGAGAAACTATTACATTACCCAGCAGAAGACAGAAAGTTGGCTGCTCATCTCTTCAAGGTTGTATTCCCATGATTTCATTTCCACAGTTCTGATGCTAAAGCAAAAGTGTAGGAAGAAGGCAACAGAGTGTGACAGACCTCATGAATGATGCTACATTTATTGCATTATTGCTACAGAAACATCTTTAGTGTCCATGGAAGTCTACAGAATGTCATAAACAAAATATGGACTGGTATCTGCCCCAGTTTTTCTTTGTTTTACTGCATGTATTTATGAACCATTTTTAAATTTAAAATATCTACAGAGCCATGCAAATATTTATTTCAAGGAGTTTAGTCTGTGGTAGACAGTGGAGAGGAGAACAGTCAGTGATAGTGGTTGGGAGAGGAGGGAAAGAAAAGGTTAATGTTAGCAAAGGAAGGTGTGGGTGCACCTCAACTTTGTTTCAGACATGTATAGCAGGCTGGGCAGTCCAGCAGATCTGCCTCTGAGGCCATCTGGGGCTTCTTGGACTACCAAAAAATGCCTGAAAACAAAAACCAAACAACACAATTTTAAAAAAGATAATACAGGTTCAATCTGCCTTATATGGAATTCCTGAAACCCCAAAATTATCCACATGGGTGGCTGAGATAGTGACACCTTTACTTTCTAGTGGTTCACTGTACACAAACTTTGCTTTATGCACAAGATTGTTAAAATGTTATATATAAAATTACCTTCAGGCTGTGTGTATAAGATGGATTTAAAACATCAATGAAGTTCATGTTTACATTGGGATCTCATCGCCAAGATGTCTCATTATATATATGCATATTCCAAAATCTGGGGGAGAAAATCCAAAACAAATTTTAGCCCCAAGCATTTCAGGTAAGGGAGACACAACTTGTACTGTACTTGAAGGGGGTGAAAGCATGCTTCCGAGGAAGGGGAGAGAGGAAGAGGATATTTTATTTTAAGCCATGCAGGAGGAACTGGTGACTTATTTAATCTATAAATAGGCTTCCAGGAAAAGTGATTCTCTCCCCCAAAAATTATCTTGGAAAGTTGGAGGGGCATATGTGCTGCATAAGTATCCTTAGGGGCTGCATGTATTCCTGCTGTTTCACTTTGATCACCCCTGATATACAGAGAAGTTGGTCCTTGTAAAGGGATGCCAAGGGACAAGAAGACCTTTAAGAAGCTGAGGCTGATAAGGTGGGAAATCAGCATGAAATACTGTGGGAAGTCAACACTGGATAAACAGAATGCCAGTACAATGTTCTGACTTGGACATGTAATTGCTGGACATAGGTTGGGGAGATCATGTTCAGCCATTTGTGGACTCTGAACTACTCACTATCTTGCACTATAAATTATTATTCACAATTTTGTGAGGATGGAATGGGAGTGCTCTTTGTTCACTTCCCTGAGCTAAGCTCCTGGAAAGACCAGTTTGAAATACATATTTTTATGTGTTGTGCTATACAGCAGTGACAGAAATTGTGAGTGTCAAGTTGTCTTTGTGGTGTTTAGTAATATATTGATTTATTGCAGGGGCTTAAAATCAAGGGTAACCAGATGAAGCTAAGTCGTTTTTAAGTATTAATGTGGTGGTGCTGTTCTTTCAGAGAAGACTTCTTCATTATTGCTGCAGAAAAAACTGGTAATGCTGTCAAAAGATCCTTAGAGCTTTAAACACAGGCATGTAATGCAGAGCGACAGCTTCACATCATCCATTTACTGTGCAAGGGTTGTGTAGCAGAGATTGTAAATACCGGCTTTTAATTATCAAGTTTATTTATAATTCATTAATAGGAGGAAGATAAACAGTCAGGCCTAGGACCGGAATGCAAGAAGGCTAAATTGAAAATAGTTCACTGCAGCTGATGTAGATTCAAGCTGAAACATTTTCTCCCTTCATTTTGCCTTGCTGCATTTACTAATTAAGTGTATGATCCATAAGCCACTTACTCAACATCAGTCTGCTCGATTTTAATAGAACTCTGTAGATAAGTAGGCGATGTATTATATCTTTTTAAAAAGGAGACAGAGAGATCCTGCTTGGGGAACATGAATGGCTCAAGATATTGAAACACTTATATCATCCAGAGAACCTGAAATCATGTGATATATATTAATTAATTAATATAATTGGAATGTTGAAAAGTCAGCATGTTTGAAAACTGAAACTGAGGATATAACAGAGACAAGAGTCAAGGCAAGGGTCAACAGAGAAAGAATGTACAATTGTTCCAATTATACAATTTTAGGTTTGGGCATGGTAACTAGTGGGTTGAGCCAAAAGAGTTTATTAAAATGATGACATTTAAACAGAAACCTGACTTAAGACTGGTGTTGCATTAAGATGTTCCAGGATGGCGGAGGAGAATGGAACTGAATATTACAGGCAGGGATGCTTTAGGATATAAGGGCAGGAAGAGCAAGGCAGAAGGCCAATCAGGCCTCAGTGGTTGGGAAAATACATTTTTACTGGATCTGGGGAAAGATGGTAAGTTAGTGTTGAGAAATAGATAGGGTTGAGAGAGGTTAGGACTATCTCAAGCATTCAGCATGCTTGGATAAAAGCTAGGCCCCAAGACTTTTGTAGCTTTTACTGGGCTATCATCATCCAGCAGCTGATGTAACTCATCTTGACAGTAGTAGGAATGGCTGGAGGGGGCGTGGATTTTATTGTTTAATTTTGTATTGAAGGGAGAGTGGGTCCGGGGGGGGGGCTGTTTTGTGTTTGTTTGTTTTTTGTTTTTTGTCATCATTTTCTGTATCTGTTTTAATTCTTGCTGTTACCTGCCTTAAAAGGGAGAGGGAGGATGTGGGTGTGGGAAGATTGTTGGTGTGGGAAGATTGTTGGATGTTACTGGGGATATATGTTGTTTATTTTATTGTATTATTTTTGTATGTTGTGAACCGCTATGATCTACCTAGGAATAGCGGTATACAAATAAAATTTTATTATTATTATATAAATAAATATTTTATTATTATTTATTATGATTATTATTATTTAGGCCAATTTCACCATCAAATATTGGTCTTGGGCTGCATGGCAAATGTTAATTTGTCAGCTCGCATCTTAATTATAGTGTTCCCAGTCTTGATGTGTGTACATTGGAAGGAGCTGGCATAATTAAGATAGTGTGATGAGCATGTTTGGACATAAGTAGCTAGTATTCCAGGAAGAATCACTGCCCATTTGGTAGTGGTGCTACTTTAGGGCATCTAGCAGTGATTGTGAGAAGGTAATAGTACTATTCGGAAGAGTTTGTCTCCTACATGGTCATGGCTCTGTCATCTTTACTCTGATGCATCTACACCAGATACACACCTTGGTGTGGGAGTTTTCATAACTAAGGTGGTGGTGCCAGTGTGTACAGGGATGTTGTGCACACTCTGAAAATTATTCAATGCTGCTACCACTGATGGGCAGGTATTCTGTGTATTGATCTAGTAATTGCATTCACAAGTGACTTTCTCGATACAGAGAAAGCCACATCCCACAAAAAAAAAAGGTGGGGAGGGCACAGGTCCAGGGAAGGAGCTTCGTGTGGACCCCCCCCCCCAATGTAATCTGTCCCATTGGCTTGTTCCTGGGGGCAATCTGTCTCCCAGGTCCAAAACAATTCCCTATTTCTGATTTAGGTGGTGTTGTGTTCCCTGAATCCAGGTGGTAATCTCAGTGGGTTTATTCTTCTCCACTGTTTCCATTGTGAACCACACAAATACTGTGCACTGTTCTGGAACCAGGGAAGGAAGAAGTCTTGTTTGATTCCAATACAGGAGGTTATTAGAGCATGGAAGCATTGTGGGAGATCCTGTGCAGGAGATCTTGGTGACTCTGTTATTAACTACCACAACCGAGGCAAACATCTGCTGCCACACTGGCTTTTTCAGCTTTCTATAGCTGCAGTGTCACTGTACAGAGATATATTTTCACTTCAAAGGCATGATGGGGTTTTCTGATAGTTTTGTTTCCTGTTTCTGTTTCTCCTTGCTTTGTGAGCAAGGGAAGAATTACTTACCCGAGATGTAAATAGAAAGATATGGTCCTTATTTGGAATGATTGCATTTATTAAATATTTCTGCCTCACTGATTTTGAACCCAGTGGCAAATTCCTTATTCCTAAAAAGATTAGGAAAAAATGGCTTCAAATGTATGGTCACTATATATGTTGGACTATGTGGAGATGAACATTTCCTTCAAGAAGGCAATGGAGTGGGAATGCATATCTCTTGTTTCCTATCTCAGGTTACTTGGTTGCACAAAACACCACTCTGAACCTAACTGCCTCTGGATGAGGGTTGTTTATGTGAGTAAATGCAACAGAATACATGAAATTGTCATGAGAGTCATGATGTATTTAACAAAATGATAAGCAAATTGTCACCCAATAAATTCAATGTATTCCACTGAAAGCTTTTTGAGGAAAGTGGGTACATTTATCTTCTTTTTATTTTTTTTAAATTATTTTATTTTTATTTTATTTATTGTCTTTGTTCTTCCCCTCATTTTTCTTCCTCAGCCTACTTGAACCTTTATAAGTTACAGAGGGATCTTAATATAAGTGGAAGGAGGCAGTGTATTGTCACAAAGAGCTATACTAGGATCGAGGTGACCTAGGTTCAGATCCCTGTTTGACTAATGAACTTAGATAATGGCATTGGCTAGTAAACTATCTGTCTTTCAGAGATGTTGCTCTGAGGGGTATCGCCTCCCAAGTAAAACTTTTTCCCCTGCCTCATGAAATTTTCCGTCAGTTCTCAAATTTTTGCATTGCATACAGTGAGACCTGAAAATCGTTCACACTTAGAAATTTAGTTTTTGCTTTAATTGTATCACTTTGGTAACTTTCCCAGGCCTTTTTCTTTAGATGTCTCACCTGTGTTTTTAAATGCTCAACTGAATACTCACTAAATGTATTTGATGGGCAATGCTAGACATCTGGGGACTGAAGGAAAATTTCATGGGGAAGGAGAATTCTTATGGGGAAAATCCCTTCAAGCCCCCCCCCCCCCCCATGACTATGCCAATCCTCTCACTTTAACATATCTCAAAACTTTCATGTAAATATAATATGCAGTGGGAGTGGGAGGGAGCAGGAACCACAGCTGTCAGCCTTGGCTGAAGACTGGTTAAAGATATAACAATATTCTGGAGAATCTTCAATGAGTTACATTGATTTCAGTTTGCCTTCCGACAGGATTATTTGATATTGAGTGGGCAGATTTAAAGACTGAAACCTAATGTAGATATTCTGGCTTTCTTTTCCTTCACACTATTTTATGTGCGTTTGCACCACCATTCATGCAAAACACTACCAGTGATTATCAACATATATGAGTGCAGGCACACATGTCAAAAAATACATACCTATTCATTGCAGTTTGGGAATTAAATCTGGCTTGATACTAAGAAAGACTGCTGTGATTTTGTGCTAGGTGGCTTAAACAATGTAGCAGCAAATTTAAATTTTAAATTAATTAAATTGAAATGTTAACAATTTAATCAGCAAGTGATAGGCTTAGTCATACCCACTTTTTCATTTAAAAAGGAAGAAAGGCTGAAATGTTGCATTCTCCCTTTGGTAATTTAATTTTTAAAATAAATAAATAAATGACATTTCTTGGAAAAGAAAACACAAAGCCATGGAACTGGCCCATGCTAGAAATAAGGCACAGAATAAATCATCCCCTCATCTTCAGAGATGGGACCAGGTAGAGAACCATTCTTCTATTACCTCACAACCATAAGGACTCAGTGCATCAGTGAAGCAGCCATGTATAAGAAGATGGCATACAGCTAATTAGAAATACTGACTGACTCTGAATTCTTCATACAGCATTGCCCAATTTGCAAATATTTCTTGATATTTCAGTATAAATGCCATATAGAACATGTAAGCAAAGGCAGCCGCCCGACTCAGCAGGCAGGCCGCATTGCCACTGGGGACCCGCCGGCACACACTGCACACCCAGGCATGCTTTGCTGGGGCACACTGGCAGCCTATTGGCTGGCCGGTGGGGGGGGGGAAGGACCTCCACCGTGGAAAGGATGCTCTAGAAGATGGAGAGTCTTTCTCTATGGTCGCCTCAGTCCTCCAGGGCGGCCCATTGGCTGGCTGCTTTGGGAGCGGGGCGACTTCCCTCCTGGCTCCTCCACTGCTGGGCCTATATAAGGCCACATGGTGCCCTCCTTGGTGCATGGTTTTTCATTGTCACAACTGCTGGGGCGGCAGCATAGGTTCTGGATCTGCTGGATGTGGTTTCCAGGGTGGCGTTGCACTAGATCGGGAGTCCCTTTGGTACATGGGAGCACTCGGGGCATGCATTGTGGCCATTGCGGGGGCCATAGCGGGACAGCACCTCCCGGTGACTAGGAGCTTGATTAAACTCATGCGATCAGATGCTTACATGGATCAAGAGATGGCATCCTCTTAGCCCCTATGTCATCTCAATGCCTGGCCATTACCTGGTAATTCGCTAGATCATACAATAGCAGGTTGTACAATGTTCCAGATCTAGACCTCATGCTTTGGGCCAACCCTACCTTTAGTTGCTGTTTGCTTAATAAAGTTGTGGCCTTTCTTCCATATGCTGGCTCTGTTTTTTTCTTGTGGCAGCAACTTCCCAGGCAAAATGAAACAAATTTGTGATACGCTTGGAGTTAAGACACTTCTGATGTATAAAGAGGACACTGCAAAAGAAAATATAGTTATTTATCTACTTTTTAAAACAGAATACCATCCCTGTACACAGGAGCTTGATAAACTTGCTTTTGCAACATGCCTGGATTTCAAAAGGTTGGTGGTAAATTAATTTCAACCACCTTGTGGTTAGATATTTATTATTTTTGTTATATCCTACCTTTTTCACAATATGGGATCTAAGCTGGCTGACAACACAAATTAAAACAAATTGTGTAGAGCCTGATCTCCAGTGAGCAAAGTGATAAGTATAGACCTAGTGACGCAGTGGTTAAATGCCAGTAGTGTAGCCACTCACTCACAAACTACAAGGTTATGAGTTCAGTCCCAGCTAGGGCTCAAGGTTGACTCAGCCTTGCATCCTTCTGGGGTTGCTAAAATGAATACCCAGCTTGTTGGAGACAATTAGCTTTCAGATTGTAAACTGCTTAGAGACTGCTTAGTGTGATGTGAAATGGTATATAAATGAAGCTGCTATTGCTATAGTGAGAACTTATACAGTGTTTTGGCAGAGTCAATGATGTATTATTGATTGATTTAAATAAATTCAGCTGCTCTTCCAGCATTCAAGGTGGTGTGCAGTAATAAAGAAAATAATTTTAAAAATAAAAATCCAAACACATCAAAACAAGAAATATAACACCCACATAAATAAGCAAGACTAGCCAATTGATTCAAAGGACACATAGAATAGTTGAATTGTGTAGCCTCTCCAAAGAAGACCAAAAAAATTTGGGGGGGGGGGGGAGATTACGTATTACCTCCTATGGAGGAGTTTATTCTTCAGCTTTCAAGCTTGTCTCAGAAATCCTCATGTTTATGAAGTTTGAATGTTGAGCAGTTCCTGAGATGAAAATTGAAGATGGTGTTAGACACAGAATAAAAGAGATGTATTAACGGATAAGAGGAATCCTGATTGTGGTAAGCTTTTATAAGTAGAACTGAACCCAGAAGTATATTGGCAGCTAGTAATGATGTCTTGAATATGACTCAGACTCAGTGTACACCATCTACTGCATAATTTACCACTGACAGAGCTTATTTTATAGCTGTAACAGGTGTCAGCACCAAACAAAGACTTGCAGAGACTGCAGCTTTATCCAGTTCCAAAAGAGAATTGGAAGAGTCAACGAAACCAAGCTCTAAATCATGTATGCATGGGCCCAAAGGCCCATATTGCTCCTGTCTGTATGATGCAGACCATTAGCTCCAGGTCAGGATCAGCCAGTCCAGACACCGATCCTGTGATCCTGGAACAATTCCAGTCCAAAAAAAGCTTTAATCCAATCCAAAAGACCAGCTGTTTCCTGTGGAGTTTCAGAAAGCTCCATGGTGACAGCCAGCAGATTGGATAGCCCCATGTGGCTCATGCCTGTCCCTGCTCTTGCATCTATCCTGAAGGCACCTGATGTGGTCTCTGATGTCAGAAGGGGGCACCTAGCCATGTGGCTGTATCCAAGCACCCCATTTCTGTTGTTATGGGCCTCAAAAGGAGCCTTTGGGATAGACGTAACAGCAGTGCAGGTATTGCAACACATGGCAGCAGTGGCTCCATGGCTCACCAGCAGGCGGGCACGTAAACACTCATCTATTGCCACACCACTCTGTGAATGGACCCAGCTCTTCTGGGGCAGGATATTATGAGCTTGGTTTGTGGTATCTTTCCCATCTGCTGAGGCTGCAAGATGTTGAAAACAACTTTTCTCCATGACCCCAGTCTAATTTAGTCCATTTCACTGTTGTTCCATGCTAGTTTGTTTTAAAAAATGAATCTGACCTTCTATTCCTAGAAGAATTAGTTATGGCCCGAAACACACGGGCTCAAAGAAGCAGCTTCTGGTTATATTGGGGGCACATTGTTTATATGACACATGTCTCAATGCAGCCCAAAGCCACACCAAGGCTGGGCTCCAGTTCTTTAAATCAGAACAAACAGGAGCCCAGCTGTGCATTCTCTTCTCACCAAAGCCATGAACTCAGTAGATGACTGTAGCTGAATCATTAACTGTGAGCCATAGGTGGTGTACAGACCACCCCTTTGGGGCAGCCTGCATCCGCCCCTTTCCCCAAAGGATCGGGGCCTCAGCTGCCCTGAGGCCCTGATCCGCTGCTTTCCCAGGCTTCAGAGAAGCGGCAAAAGGCCACTTCCCCGCAGCCTGGAAAGGGGTGTCCTTGGGGCTTCATGCCCCAAGGACACCCCAACAGCGGTGGGAAACAAGAGAAAGGTGCTGCTCAGCCACTTTTTTGTGTGTCACTGGCGCAGCCATGTAAAGGCTGCGCCAGCGACACAAACAAAGGAAGGAGCTCCTTCCAGCACCACTGAAAGGGCGCCACAGGCGCCCTTCAGCAGTGCCAAGACATCACGTCCGCGCCACCCCATTTGGAGGAGGCGCGACCATGACATCGTAATGGTGGCGCCCATCTAGAAATGGTGCCACCATTACAACGTACTAGGATTGCAGGGCTTCTGGAAAGGACGCCCCGAGGCAACCCTAGTATGTGTGCAGGCCGGTGCAAAGCATCGGTCTGTATAGCACCATAATCTCTCAAGTTGAGTTGAGAAATCTACAGTATGGGGATAGTAATGTTGACCCACCTTTGCAGATGGTTAAAAGTTGTTTTCTTTGCATGTATTTATTGTTCACCACCTTAATATCTTTTGATGAGGCACACTTTATAAATACCTGAATAAATACATTTATCATTTTTAAAGGTTCTGAAACTTAACGAGGAATGTAGCTGAAGAGCTTTGAGTGCTCAAAGGGTGCCATGTGTATTCTATTATTATTAAGGAAATACCGTTTGGAATTGACTTAGGAGTCTAAAGCTGATGAGTTTGTACCTTTGTTGTCTTGATACCTGGAGATTTAGTTTAACATATTTTTTTCATCATGATTTCACCATGAAATAGAAGTCCTTTTTGGTTGATTTAATGATGACATACCAAAAAGTAAGATAAACACACTAAGGTTTTGTACGTCCAGTCATATTTCTTTTAATGTTTTAATGTCTATGTTTGACAATTTTATATATAAAATACAATCTGATCCACATATCCTCAGGGGGTATGTTTCCAGAGTTACCATGGATAACAAGAACCATGGTTAAAAGCAAACACTATACTTTGCCCACGAACTGACCATAGAGTTCTCCTGGAAGGATCCTCAGGTGCCTAGAGAGAACATTTTTTCTCCAGATGCTGATAAGTGAAACCACTGTTTACTAATCCTGCAGATACGGGGGTTAGATGATATAAGCCATTGTGTCTCTGAATGGTCAGGATGAATCAACATTTGAGATAAAATTCAAGATAAACATTTAGTAAATGATAACACAAATGAATAAGTCAGACTGAAATCATCTCTTTAAAAGTCTTCATATTCTAGCATTATCCTTAATGAATTATGGATATGAATTGAGAGGAAAATATGTGCCTTAAACCTCCAAACATCAAAGGAACCCTAGTATTGCTGATTATGAATTTCAGTTTCTTAGTATTTAGCAAAAAGCCCAGATAATTAACAATCATGTGTTTTCATTAGAAAATTAACATTACTAACTGTTAGCAAATTGCTGAATGTCTGTATTATAAGAATCTTTTGAAGTATTATTTGGAAAGAAAGGTATTGGATTAAAATCACCTGATTATTGGGGTTTGGGGACTTTCGTAATGTTTTCTTTGAAAGTTTTGCTAATGAAGCTTTCTATTGTATAAGATTAGCCAGTAGCATTCTGCTCAATATATTGCAGCACTAAGCTCAAGGGTAAAATAACCGAGCCTTCCCCATCCCTTATATTTATATGCAAAGAACTCTAAAGTGCAAAAGTTTTTCAGCTCAGTTAAAACTCAGGATTCCAGATTACTTCAACTTCGATTACTTCAGATTACTTCAGTACTGATTTCTTCATTGCCGCTGTTGTTGTTGGTTTGTGCTTTCTAGTCATTTCCAATTTATGACAACTCTAGGACAAACCCATCATGGTTTCTTTGTTGTTGTTGTTTTGGCAAGATTTGTTCAGAGGAGGTTTGCCATTGCCTTCCCCTGAGGCTGTGAGCATGTGCCTTGCTCAAAGTCACCAATGGGTTTCATTGCAGAGTGGGGAATTGAACCTTGGTCCTCAGAGTCATAGTCCAACACTGAAACCACTACACCACTCTTACTCTCACTACATCATGCTGGTTCTCATACAGTACTTACCATTTAGCTCATCAGGATAAAGACCAGGGCCTTACAGATGTAGGCTCCTCATTATGTTTTTCTGTCTCTGACAACAACTTAACAATGCTTACTTCTAGACTTTCAGATGGAAGTGGATTTTGTTGTTGTGGAATCAAATGTTTGCTCTCTTTTTTTTCTTTTTTTTTTTAAAGAAAAGTTAAAGACAACCTGGCATTTATAAGTAAAAGTCTGTATTTAATTATTGATTAGCTTTCCAAAGGCATTGCATTGAATTAATCTTTTAGAACCTCTAGGATTACAAAACCGGTTGTATCCTTTCCATGAACAGATAAATAGAGTTAACTTAAAACAAATAAAATTCCCTTTTCATATTATGTCTGCAATTCATTGTTTGCCTTGTAATGATATGTTTATAGTGCTGAAAAATCATAATCCAATTATGAAACCATTAAAGAATCATCTCTGTAATATGTGGTTCATCTGATTCTGCTGTTTAATTGAGAAAGAAAAATATACAATTTACCGACATTAATGATCTTTGATTGATATGAATTGGTAAAAAAGGATTCAAATGACAAACATAACACAGCAGACACTTGTTATTGAAATTAATAAAAAAGCAGAATGTTGTGTACCATCCTATTCAGATTTTAGAAGATAAGAAGCATCCTGTGGATGTATTTGCAATGTGAATGGCCCTATATTTTAAGGCACCCTCCCCCAATTCAGTTTTGATGTCTTTCATGTACCATATGCTATAAACACAAAATAATAGATTAGACAATGTATAAAGTTATGACGTTTTGTGGTGTCACATTGAAGGCTGTATTGCATCAAGATACAGTGCAGTTTTAGGATGTAGTACAGTTATAATGTGATACACAATTGTGCATATTGTATTAAATCCTGGCTGAGTAATAGAGCAATCTAATTCATGTCTACTCAGAAGTAAACTCATCTGACATAATGGGATTTACACCCAGGTAGGAGCCCTGGTGGTGCAGTGGTTAAATGCCTGTACTGCAGCCACTCACTCACAAACCATAAGGTTGCAAGTTCAATACTAGCAAAAAGGCTCAAGCTCGACTCAGGCTTGCATCCTTCCGCAGTTGCTAAAATAAGATTGTTGGGGGCAATTAGCTTGCACTTTGTAAACTGCTTAGGGAGTACTTAAGTGCACTGATAAGCAGTATAGAAATGTACTTGCTAGTGCTGTTGCTATTGCAATTACTCTGTAAACAAATCAATAACACAGTTGTTGGGGGCAGTGACATCACTAGGGGGTTGCAAAGCATATGGCCTGCACCAGGTGACACCCCAGAGGGTCTCCTCCTGCACCCCTCAATGCCGCCGTGAGTAGGAGGATATGGTGGCAGTGAGGGCCAGCCATCTCCACCTCACTGCTGTCACATTGTTCTACTCATGAGTAGGATAATGTGGAGGCAATGAAGGAAAGGGCTGGGCCTGCTGCCTCCTTAAGCCGTACTTCCCAGAGCCCTTCTCCTTCCACCAGGAAACACCCCGGGTCAGGGACATCACCAGTTGGGGGCACTGTTTTTTTTAGTGATTCTGGTCCTTCCTGGAAGGACAAACTCAGAAAGGGGTGTTTCTGTTCCTAGTCAACACACCTACTGTTGGCCTATGGGGTCCCTCAGAGCCTGGTTCTGTCTCCCACGTACATGAAACCACTGGAAGGGATTAACTAGAGTTTTGAGGTTTGTGTCACCAGTGTGCTGATGACACCCAACTTTATCTCTCCTATCCATCTGATTCCAAGGAAGCTTTCTCAGTACTGAACCAGTGTCTGTTGTCAGTAATGGACTGGATTTGCCTGACAACCTAATCCACACAATCCTGGCATTTGTCCAACAACTTAATCCTCACAAAGTAGATGTACTCTTAGTCACTTGATAGACAAATCAGGAAACAGGGAGATAGCCTGCACTGGATGGGGGTAACACTATCCCTGAAATTTCAGGCTTACAGTTTGGATGTTTTCTTGGAGACAGCTCTGAGCCTACTTGCTCAGTTTTCAGCAATGTCCAGGAGTACATTTGCACAATTAAAACTAGTGTGCCAGCTGTGTCTGTGTCTTGCAAAGTCAGATCTGGCTGTGGTGACACATGCCTTGATTGCATCCCATTTGGACCATTGCAGCACATTCTACAAGGGACTGACTTTGGAAACTATATGGAAACTTCAGTGGATTCAAGTGATGTGGCCTGAATGCTGTCTAAGGCTAGTCATAGGAAGAGTATAGCTCACAGGTCAGGCTGGTGAGGATGCAGCAGAGAGCCTCCTCTGTGGCTGCTCCCACCCTCTGGAACTCCTTTTTACAGGAGGGTAGGCTCCTCTCTGCTCTCTTTTATTGGTAGATGAAGACCATTTTGTTCAAGTGAGATTTTGAATGAGTAACTGCTTGCTGGGAGCCATTTTATTGTGTTGTGTGTGCTATGTATTTAAAATTACAATGTAATGGTTTAAATATAAATGATTTTAAATTGTGTTTTTAATGTTTATTATTAGGTGTTTAGTGGACGCTGTCTTAGATTTATGAGTTGCTGCATGCTGAGAGGAAGATGCCATATAAATAGAATGAATGATTGAGTGAGTAAATGAATGAAATAGTCCCCTGATACATCCTTACCTGGTCCCATTGAACTACGAGCAACTTAGTATGGATCCAACCCATTGTACAAGAGTTAAAATATGGATGTGAAAATTTGTTAATATCATTATTTCTTGTGGTTCTCAAGATCCCACCAGTATTGTCATTTTGTCCCATTTCCATTTCAGGTTGCAAGAGTTTTCCTCTCATAAGGAAATTCATGTGTATTTGGGGACACTCCCCCTTGAAAAGTAGGCATTTTTGTAAGCGTATTTCTATTGTTTTGGTTTTTGATGCATTTTTCCATGAAGTATATATATTTCAAACATACACATTCTTAATTGTGTGGATTTTTACAATGCATGCATAGTTTTGTATATCCTTCCCCTCCAAAATATACCACAAAACTTATAAATGTAACATTGCTTGATGCCAGATGCTCTTTGTTTCATTGATAGTCTTGGGAGATGTGAATTATGTGTTTCCATAGGGAAATGCAAACCTAACAAATCTATTTCTGTTCTCTGTAATGTAGAGATAGCCATAGTGCATGCTGCTTTGCTCTGATCAGCAAATAGTTTTCTTTCAGGAACCATCCTTTATGCTTTTCCTACAATCCACAAAATACAGCCATAAAGTTGTAACCCTCTGCTTAATATTGTTCAGTCCAACAGAACAGTATTGTAATGTAAGTAAAAGAATCCAGTCTTTTAAAACATTTGTTTAATTTTATTTTTAATTATTTACAAAGTGTTACACTTCTCTCCCTCCTAGCTCTTCCCACTTCAGCTAGGAAAATTCACCAATTCCTGCTGTAGCCAGTCTTAGCATCCAATTTTTAACTTTTCAGCCCTTCTTCTAGACATCTCAGTTATGTTTAATACCATAAATCAATTACTGCCAGGATAGGGATTAAGAGGTGCAGTATTCCAGTATCCCTAGCATTGTCTTATTACTTGGCAGCAAAAGATGGTGTTTATTCCAGTCCACTCAACCATTGGCTTACCTGGTTCCAGGTGGCAACATTTTATCATTAAAGGTTTCCCAACATATGTCTGCCATCATTAGGAGAGATCTGAGTTTCATGTCAATATACTGATGCAACTCTGATGTCTCTTTTCCACCTAAAAATGCAAGGAAGTGAGGTTAAATGACACCTGGTAAAACTTAATTTGGGAAATAGGAAGGTTCTGTGGTTGGGAAATTGACAGATTGAGTTAGCATTATGGAAATGTTCTTGATGTGGTTGCACTGTCCTTGAAGGACTAGATACAATTGGCCCTTCTGTGTCCACAAATTCTACATCCACGGATTCAACCATCCACAGCCTGCATTTAAAAAAAAAAAAAAACCTCCAAAAAGTAAACCTTGATTTTGCCATTTTATATAAGGGATACCACTGTTTATAATGGGACTTGAGCATCCAATGATTTTGGTATCCATAGGGTGTCCTGGAACCAAACCCCACTATACATACTTTGTGGGGGCATAGTCTGGATGTGTGTATTGGAATCTGTGGTTATGTTTTCACCAACAATGTTTTCTTTTTCTTTTTTTAACTATGCAGTTGTGTTTTTACCGCAGTGCTTTTCAGTTGCGGCTCTATCTGAAATCAGATCTGACCCCAGTTATTCATACACCGGTTCCCTCCACCGAAGACTAATTGCAATGCATGTCATATGAAGCTGCCTCTGAATATTGACTAGGAGCTCTAGTTGACATCAAACACAATTGCCTGAATGCTGGTGAGAGCCAAGACGTTGCAAAATAAAACTCCAATTTTATATGATCTGCACTGAATGCCAACAAGCTTCTGGCCTAAATTTAAGGTAATGGTTTTACCATTTGATCCCATTGGGGCCAGGCTATTTGGAGAACCACTTTCAGCCATATAATCCCGCTGTACACTGTGTCACAGAGTTCCCTCAAGTGCTCACTCTTCAAACCTGTTATGCTGGCAAAAACATGATAGTGGGCCTTTTCAGAGCTGGCTGCAGCACTGTAGAATTGCCTTTCTATTGACATGTTCTTTCTGTGCAAGTGTTTAGATAAACAGTACATGTTTCTATTTTAAACTGCCTTGAATTCAATTTATACTTGACTTGTGCATTCAGATCAGCTTTAGTGTTTTGTATTCTTGCAAATGTGGCTGTTATGGCTTGTATCTAACTCAGTTCTTGTTAGCACAGTGCTTTGTGAGAGGGTAGCCCTGGCTTAAAATACTGGCTTGTTTTTCCTGGACTAGGGGCGATGGTAGAAACTGGATTGAAAGCAGGTGTGTGGAATGTGGTCCTTGGATTGGTACTTAGAAATTATTTTCCCATTAGAGTACAGATTATTTACAGATTAGAAGGGGTAGGGCTCACTGGTGGGTGACCTTTGGTGTCCAGAGAAATTACAATGTATTGTGTTAGAAACTCCCTCACTTGAGCCAACATGAAATCCTTCTTTACTGGAGGTTTTGGGTGCCCCAAAATGATTATTCCCTGCTTGGGGTATGATTCCTGTGATTTTATGTTCAACCTATGTTGTGCAGTGTTAAATATCACAATATCTTATTTGCTTTGGGCAGAAAGCTTCCTTGAATGCACCCAGATACACACACCCACACACAAATATATACACCCCACACACACACTATTACTATGTAATAAATAGCTATATTCAATACATAGATTTGTCTTGCATATTACCACCATATGTTTGGGCAGGAAAAGTACATCTCTCACAGCATTTTTCACAACTGCGTGGGGTGAAAAAGGAAGAACTATAGCCTCTGTTATTTTTTTCCAGCAGGCTGGCTTCTGGTTGTGCAGGGAGTAAATATGCAAGTGCTTACATCAACCATCTCAGCAAAATTAGACAGCTGTATTGGTAATCTTGCTCCAGTCTGTGTGCTGACAAGCAGTGCATGAGTAATGCAAGAGGTCTTCCCAATGTGACCCTCTTCCACAGCAATAATGAACAGAAAAATCTGCATTATCAGCTATTAGTATATACCAGAATCAGGATCAAGAGAATAAAAGAGGAGCCCTTAAGTGTATGTTTATTACATTCTGTACCAGCTGAAGTCAACATAAGTAAAGAAATAGTACCTTGCCAACATTTGGTTATGTTTTATTATTTGAGATGGTTTTGGACTCTGTTCTTTTCATTGAAGATACATTTCACTGAAGATACGTTTAAAGCTTGGTGGATTTACCGTGTCTTATAGGACCTGTAAAAACATTTCCATTTAAATTACAGTTTGGATGAACAGATAGGTGCATTAAGAGTGATCTTTCATGCTCTGTTTCAAAGGTAATGAAAATATAACTTTGAAATAGAAATCCATTTTCTGCAAAAGCATTCATTAGCAGCTCTAATCTCAAGATTAATAGTCAATGGGTATTGGTGATTGTGAATAAACCCTACCATCTCTTAACACCCAAATATGCTAAGAAGAAAGAGGAAGTGTTGTTGCCATGTACTTCTCTCTTATGTCTGTTTTCCATTGAAAAAGTGATGTACTCTGCTCTGAAGAAGGTCTTTTTACGATTTATTTATGTCAAATAATCAGCCCTGACTATAATCAGCAAGAGATTACCTGGTAAGAGATGGCAATGCATAAAACATCAGTTTTCAACAAGCAGGTGAAGTAGAAGCAAAAGGCCTTCTGTTCATGAACATGGAAGTCCTCAAGGAAAAGCTCTTCAACTCATAAATACCATGTTGTGTAATTATTCACTCATGTAAGGTGAGCTGCAGGTTCGTGTAACATCCATTGACTAGAATTTTAATGGAAAATTTCTGAATTGGCTGGGCATTTTCGCCAGTGCTTAAAATCAGAATGTGTATTACTGTATATACTTGAAGATAAAGCAGATGGCATTTCTAGTGGAAACATGGGAAATGTCTCAAGTTTCCATCCCACTGCAAAATTAACTGTCTCAAGAACAATGTTAGAATCACATGTTAGAGTCTAAATAAGAACCACTTGGTACATTGATGCTTTGCACAATTTATGATGAACCAACATGGTGCAGTGGTTTGAGTGTTGGCCTACAAGTCTGAAAACTATGGTTTGATTCCCTGCTGAGGCATGAAACCCAATGTCAAGTCAAGTCACATGCTCTCAGCCTCAGGGGAAGGTAATGGCGAACCTACTCTGAACAAATCTTGCCAAGAAAACCCCATGATAGAGTTGTCTTAGGGTTGCCATAAATTGGGAATAACTTGAAGGCACATAACAAGAAGAAGAATGATTCATGATATCATTGATGGGAACAGTGGGCTACATTTGAGCAAACTTGTGCAACTAGACCTGTCCTTCCTTTCCTCCCCTTGAACCACCAATACATGTCCCATATATCCATCAGAGGGAGCATTTCAACCCTCCACAGCAGACTGGGTGGTATGGCCCTACCAGGGGAGGGGGAAATCACCTCTCTCAGCAGTGTCTCTTCTACTGACAGAGGGTCATTGTTAGCTACAACCTGATGATTAGGAACATGTATTGAGTTATTATTATTATTATTATCATTATATTTTCCCACCTCTCCCAGATAGATCGAGGTGGGATTACAAGCCAATAAAAACACATACATGGCTTGATGAAGAAACTGTTGCCAAATCCACGTGAGACCTTTTTTATTTCTTTCAGAGGAAGGAAATAGAAACTTGGGCCCAATACAGATGGGCAAAAAGCACTGGCCCGGGACCGATTTAAGGGCTCCGTAGGGCTGGGTGTCCATATGCCCATCCCTAATAGTGGTGCCTGTGTGCCATCTTGCCGCAGACCTGCCCACACAGGGCATGTGCAGATGATGTGCGGGCATCTGCATGCCCAAATGGTGCTCAGAAAAAGCGGTGGCATTATTATTATTATTATTATTATTATTATTATTATTATTAACCTTTATTTATGAAGTGCTGTAAATTTACACAGTGCTGTACATACAATCTTTTTAGTTAGACGATTCCCTGCCCTCGGACTTACAATCTAAAAAGACATGACACAGAAGGAGAAGGGAGTGGTGGAGGGAAAGGGTAAGAGACAATTATGCAATGCCTGGGAAGGCTTCTCTGAACAGGATGGTTTTCAACTCCATTTTGAAGCTGGTTAAAGAAGTGATGGCTCTTGCTTGTGGGGAAGAAGGTTCCAGGAGTGAGGGGCAGCAAGTGAAAGGGGGCGAATCTGGGATGGGGCAGAGGAATCCTGGGCTGAGACAGCAGACCTTGACTACCAAAATGGAGGGCCCGAGTGGGAAGGTGAGGAGAAAGAAGGTCAGATAAGTAAGGAGGGGCCAGTCCATGGGGGGCTTTAAATGTCGACAGCAGGAGCTTATAGTGAATGTGGAAAGGGAGGGGGAGGACGTTACAGTAATCAAGTCATGAAATCACTAGGGCATGGACCAGGATCTTGGCAGTAGAGGCGGAGAGATATGGTCGGATTTTGGCAATATTGTACAAAAAGAACCTACAAGCCTTGGCTGTGGTCTGGATCTGAGGGATACACGACAGAGAGGAATCAAAGATAAAACCAAGACTGCGAGCTTGCTGGACTGGTTGAATAGAAATGTTGTCCACAGAGACAGAAAAGGAGTGATGAAGGGTGGGCTTAGGAGGAAAGACAAGAAGCTCCGTCTTGGACATGTTGAGCTTCAAATGCCGATGGCGCATCCACTGCGAGACAGCTGTGAGGCAAGACGAAACTTGCTGTTCAAGCCTTGGAGAAAGGTCAGGGGCAGAAAGATACAACTGGGTGTCATCGGCATACAGATAGTAGGAAAAACCAAAAGAGCTGATGAGTTTTCCTAAGGACAGTGTGTAGAGAGAAAACAGAAGGGGACCCAGAACAGAGCCCTGGGGAACTCCAAGAGATAAGGGAACAGGAGAAGAAGTCTGAACACCTGCAACTACTGCAAAAGATCTGCCAGACAAGTAAGATCTAAACCAGTCAACAACAGAGTCTGAGAACCCAAGGTCAGAGAGTATGTCAACTAGGAGACAGTGATCAACAGTGTCAAAGGCTGCAGACAGATCGAGAAGAATGAGAACAGAGTAAAGGCCATTAGCCTTGGCCTGTAAAAGGTCATTCGAGATCTTAGTGAGAGCTGTCTCTGTAGAATGCCTTGGGCGTAAACCAGACTGAAAGGGATCGAGGATGGAGTTGGCTTCAAGAAACTCAAGACAGCGTGAATAAACAACCTGTTCCAAAACCTTAGAAATAAAGGGAAGAAGAGAAATTTAACGATAGCTAGACAAAGAGGAGGGGTCAAGAGACGGTTTTTTCAGAATTGGGGAAATGAGAGCATGTTTGAAGTCCGACGGGAAGGAGCCTGTAGAGAGAGAGAGAGATTGAAGATATGGAGGAGCGAGGGCAGAAAGGAGGGAGCTATAGAGATTAGAAGACAAGTAGGAATTGGATCAAGAGAACAAGTTGCAGGTTTGGAAGAGTTCAGAAGTGTTGAGAGTTCATCCAAAGAGGCAGGAGGAAACACAGAAATTTTTTTAGGCGAGGGCGATAGAAGATTAAGAGCAGAAGAAGAATCGGGGGGGGGGGGAGACTATCTCAGAGTGAATAGTGGTAATCTTAGAGATGAAATAATTAGCAAAGTCATTACGAGAGAATGATGAAGAGACAGGAGAGGGAGGTTTAAGCAAAGTGTTGAAGGTGGAGAACAAACGCTGCGGGCACCTCTCATTGGCGAAGATCAATGATTTGTAATAATTCTGTTTTGCCATAGAGAGGGCACGTGAGAAGGAAGAAAGAACAAATTTGAAATGGATAAAATCAGCCCACTGTTTGGACTTTCTCCAAAGACGTTCGGCCGCTCTAGAGCAGGACCGGAGAAACTTAATGATGGGGGTAAGCCAGGGCTGAGGCCTAGTCTTAGAGGAAGAAATGCGTACAGAGACAGGGGCAAAATGGTCAAGAGTCGAGGAAAGAGTGGAGTTAAATAAAGACATTGCTGAATCAGCAGAATCCCCGAGATTTAGGGAAGAGAGAGATGAATCCAGGGTCAGACCAAGATGGTTAGAGTCAACAGATTGAAGATCACGAAAATGGCGTTGAATAGTATGACGAGGAGGAGAAGTAAGAGGAAAGGAGATTAAATGATGATCAGACAGTGGAAAGTCAAGTGCCAGGTAGTCAGAAATGGCACAGTTTGCAACAAGAACTAGGTCAAGACAGTGACCAAAAGAATGAGTTGAAGCATTGGAGTGTGGTCGGAGGCCAAAAGAAGCTAGCAGAGAGTTAAAGCGAGATGTTGTAGGGTTATTGGAATCGTCAACGTGGATATTAAAGTCACCTAGGATCAAAGTGGGGACTGAATCTGAAAGGAAGAATGTCAGCCATGATTCAAAGTCTGAGCGGAACTTGGTGGCAGTACCAGGAGAGCGATAGATAACTGCAACCCGGAGCTGTAGAGGAAAAAAGAGCCTAATAGGATGAAACTCAAAAGAAGAGAAATGATAGCGGGGGGGGGGGGGGTAGAACTTGAAACTGGCAGGAGTTAGATAGCAAGATACCAACCCCTCCTCCTCGATCCTCAGGGCGGCTTGTGTGGGTGAAGGAGAGACGCATCAGGGTGCATGAGGGCCATTATGGCGTTCCTAAAAAGAAGCCGCTCTAGATGGCTTCTTTTTAGGGAATGCATCGGTGCCACGCGGTGCGGTTAGCATAGCGCTGATGAAGGGTAAAGATGGGTGGCATGGAGCCACCCATATGTATCTCCCCTTGTTCTTCTTGGATTGGAAGGAAGAAGGGAGGGAGGTATCTATTGTTGGAGTTTAAATAGTTAAGTATATTTTTGCTTCAGCTATTTTATGCTTTAATTTTAACTCTATGGGAAAATAAAACTCATCATTCTTTTCAATCAGAGGTTTGCTAGTGACAATAAGGGAGCAAAAACCAAGAATATGCAAAAGGTTAAATGTGAGTTAGTATATAAAATAAATAAATATATACATAGAGCCTTGATTTGTAACATTCCTTCTCTGAAAAGAATACAAAATCAAAAAATCTGAAGTTCAGAGATGTAGTTTGTTTGTTTTTTAACCATACATACCAATATGTTTTTGTAGCAGGGAGGCACAATTTTGTATTAGCTAGAATCCTGTTGGTCAGTCCCAATTAGATGAGACCTACTGAATCAGCTCTTGAATGGTATGTCAACATATAGGGAAATATAACCGATTTGATGGGTGTTCTTTATTTCAGACTGTCAGTAACAGTGAGGCCATTAGGTTCTTATCATAAATGTTTCAACTGGCATCTTGCACCAATGCACATAGCTGATTTCCACTGTGTGTTATATTTCTTGAATCATTGTCTTATGATTTCCCAACACTTCATGACATAAATTTAAATATAGGCACTACTGGAAAGCTTTGTGTTTGAAGCCTACAGGGTGATATTAAATTTCCATCTGTGGAGATATTTCTGTGGCTCACACATGTAAATCACTGTCATTATGTGATGATCAGTCTGTGCTTGGAATGGTTTGCCCAAATAAATTAAAGACATGACGTAAAATTGGGTACCAAAATGGCATCATAGCCTGTCACTTTCAGTAAGGCGAAGCTTGCTGTCCAACTTCCCTAAATCTGACCTTGTCATTTTATATCCTGGTGGGCATTTAGTATTGTTAGCTGAAGCTTTTTAAACAAGTACAAAGACAAAATAGTCAAAATAAAAAGGTTAAAAGGAACACAACATACAGATTTTACTATTGCTTCATACTGACAGAAAGCAATTCAGTGATTAATGAAGTCCTGCAATCCTGCCTTATCAAATACAAAATTTTGCAACGCCTTTATTTCTGTGATTGAACGGAATCATTTTATTTTCATCAACTTAGAATGCCATTTCTTTCTGTCAAAACCATTTTGAATGTGTACTATTTAAACTGATTATTTGAAATTCTGTAAGTCAGATCAAAATGTGTGGGTTTAGCTCAAAATTGGGATAGTAATGATTTGTTATATGCCAAATCATCATACCCAGATGTTTTGCATTTCTATTACAGTTCATATTCTCCACAAAAATTTCATTTCATGCATTTCTTGATGTAGGCTGGAGTTCCCAAACATATATGCTAGAATTATTTTCTCAAAGGTGCTCCAAGACTCCTTTATATATTTTTATGCTGACACAGACTAACATGATATGTTTTTGAATATATGATAGATTGTTTGGTGGCCTAAACTTACAATGGACTTTCATCATGAACACTGGATGGTAAACATATATACCCAGTATCTCACAATGTCTATACCACAATTGCTTTAATAGCAAGGAAAATAAAAATGGGTGAGGAAAGGATACACACTGGGAAAATCTTTAGTTACTATGATCCACACCTGAACCTGCTATAAACCTTGTTTGACAGTAGTTATAATTATGATTATTAACATTTATATAGTGCTTTAGAAAAAAGTGTTTACAACTACTTCCCATATATTATCTCAGGCTTCTTAAAATAACCTCCAGGCTCATGGCAGAAAGACATTTTTAGCCACGGAATGTAAGGTTCACAGATTAGTCTCTTAATAGGCCCTGTAAAGCATATGTGGAAGTTTTCATAGTAGGTTAAAATAAAAGGAAGCTATTGTTTTAGATAAGGAAGAATTAAACAGCTGGCAATGCATATTCAGCCTCTTGATCATGTACAAATAGTTACTAGATCTGAATCAGACTGTGATCAAGACCTGTAAGACCAATAGAAAGACTATAAGATACAGTACGAAATAACACTATAGCACCAGAGAAGAATTTACTTGTCAGAATGCTGTCAGTATTGAGAGCCTATAGGATAATCCTTGTTTTAAAACAAGATTCATGCCGTGGCGGCTGCACACCTTGTGTTATGCTGGCATTGCTATTTCTTTACAGCTTTGCTTGCAATTTACACGAAGGTTTGCAGCTGTTTTTTCTAGCTCTCCTGCTGTGCTTTATAAGTTCCAGCAGACAAAACTTTTCATAGTGGTTTTTTGAATGACATAAACAATTTCATCTCTAGATTTCTCAGAACTGGTTCAGAAAGAAGTGTCAAGTTGACAGAGAATGACATGTGTCCTCTGCTCACTCGCCTCCTCCTTTGCACACTCAGCTTTGATACCAATACTATGGATTATTAAACCACTATTCTCCTTACCATCCATAACAAGAAACTGTGATAAAGAGCAGTTTCCAAAATGGTTTAAATGTTCCAAATGTAGCTGCATTTATGTTACACCAATATCATTATAATACTGGCTGTTCTCTCATTACTCCTTTCCTAATAATTTCTAGCAAGGGACAGACAGGAGTGAGGAAACTGACCATTACAGTATTTAGGTCTGTAACCCCCATGAGACCTAGCCACCGAAACAGTTCCAAGATTTTGGAATTATAGAGCTGGAGCAAAACAGAGAGTGGCAGAGGGCAGAGGATATGTGCTGTTATAAACTTCCAAAGATTTGAACATGCCAGAGGATTACTGAACAGAAGTGACAAAATGGTGATAGCAAGGTACTGCATTAGTACGACGTAGAGAAGATATTTCCAAACTGTATACCTTTATTAAGTCTTTGCTACACACATTGGTCTGCAAGGAAAACCTGCACATTGTTATTGGAAACTCAGATTATTTTTACAGGGTCCTTTTGGGAGATCTTTAATAACCTCCTGAGGAATTCCTAGTTTGAGATTCACTGACCTTCCATATCATTAAGCACTTTGGACAACAGTAATAAAGCTTCATGATCTGCATCTTTAAAAGTTGTGTTTGGGCTCTCATTGAAGACTATGCCAGGTTTATAGATTGCTGTAATATTTCTGCCTCATTCAGATTTATAAGATTTTTATAGAACACTATCCGTAGGTGAAGGAAACTTTTTATTAGCACCACCAAAGTAATCTCAAGAAGGTCAAGGTGATGAATAATTGCCGGAAAGTCTATTGGTATACAAAAAGTACCTTGTTTCCGAAGAAGTACCAAAAAAGATTTTTAAAAACCCTTTTGTCCCCACAGAACATTCATTATTCTGAGCTGATGAGTTAGATTTGTTCTTTGGTTTAAGGATCATATTTTACAGAGGACAGCATTACTATGACTTTATAGATAGCACCAGCTAGTGGAAGGGCACTGGCATAATTAATGAAACTGATGTGAGTGTGCTATAGAAACTTGGAACAGAAGGTGCTTGCTTACATATGGAATTCACTATTATTATTACTATTTATTTTATTTTTATCCTGTCTTTCTCCCAAAGTGGTACCCAAGGCAGCTAACATATATATTAGTTAACCTTAGGTGAGGTCTCACAGGACTGTTGTGAGGATAAAAGAAACTGTATAGAAGATGTACCCAGGTTCAGAATTCTTTAATTTTCTTTTTTTTTTCCCGTTTTTTTTTTTTACATTACATCTTAAACAAGTATGTTAACTACAGTCTGCACTCCGTGTACAGTACTCTGATCTAAGGAAAAAAAACACAAGATTATACAAAACTTCCAAGAGAAAGATGGGGCACGATTATGCCAGATTATAGACCTTAATACAGTTAAATCTAAACAAATAGGATTAATCCCTTCTTTAATTTTCTTAGATTTTTTTTGTCCGCAATGCAGAGATGTACCACCATGATGTTTTGTGAAGTGAACTCCTGTGAAGGACTGCCAGATTGAAAATGGCAGCCAGCTCACAGTACCTTCAAAGATAGTTGTTAGAGGAGTTGCATATGCTTTTGTCCTGCCATAATGTAATAATGGGATATGTAGTAGTGATAGTCTCTTTTAGGAATGTTTTAGAACTGTGCTTTAGAACTATGAGCTTAGTCCAGGTGCTGAGATAAGCCAGGAAAGAAGGTGGGCATGCCTAAGGACATTTCAGAGAGCGTGCCAGGCTGTACAATATAAGAAATGGGAAAAGGGGGAAATCACAAAAGAGGAATTCAAACAAATAGTGAGCACATGTAGGGTTAAATTCAGAAAAGCTAAAGCGCAGCATGAGCTCAGGCTTGCTAGAGAGGTTAAAAAGAATAAAAAGATTTTTTTTATATATGTCCGCAGCAAAAGGAAGAAGAAGGAAATAGTAGGGCCACTTCATGGAGAAGATGGCAAAATGCTAACAGGGGACAGAGAAAAGGCAGAATTATTCAACACCTTCTTTGCCTCGGTCTTCTCAGAAAAGGCAAAGGGTGCTCAACCTGAGGATAATGGAGCAGAGGACAGGATAGGGGAATTTCGGCACAGAATAAGTAAAGAGATAGTAGAGGAATACCTTGTTAATCTAATTGAATTTAAGTCTCCAGGACCAGGTGAACTACGTCCAAGGGTATTAAAAGAACTGGCAAATGTAATATCGGAGCCATTGGCAATAATCTTTGAAAACTCCTGGAGAAGAGGAGAAATCCCAGCAGACTGGAGGAGGGCAAACGTTGTCCCCATCTTCAAAAAGGGGAAAAAAGAGGATCCCAACAGTTATCGTCCAGTTAGTCTGACATCAGTACTAGGAAAGATTCTGGAGCAGATCATTAAACAGAGAGTCTGTGAACATCTAGAAGGCAATGCCATAATCACAAAAAGTCAACATGGGTTTCAGAAAAACAAGTCATGCTAGACAAATCTGATCTCTTTCTTTGATAAAATTACCAGCTTGGTAGATGAAGGGAATGCTGTGGATATAGTATATCTTGATTTCAGTAAGGCCTTTGACAAGGTTTCCCATGACATTCTTGCAAACAAGCTTGTAAAATGTGGGCTACACAAAGTAACTGTTACATGGATTTCTAACTGGTTGACTGGCTGAACCCAAAGGGTGCTCAACAGTGGCTCTTTTTCAGCCTAGAGAGAAGTGACCAGTGGGGTCCCACAGGGCTCTGTCTTGGGCCCAGTGTTATTCAACATCTTTATCAATGACCTGGATGACAGAATTGGGAGCGTACTTATCAAATTTGCAGATGACACCAAATTAGGAGGAATAGCTAATACTCCAGAGGACAAGATCAACATTCAAAATGATCTGAATAGGCTAGAAAGCTGGGCCAAAGCTAACAAAATGAAATTCAACACAGAGATATGTAAGGTACTGCACTTAGGGCAGAAAAATGAAATGCACAGATATAGGAGGGGGGACACCTAGCTGAATGAAACTACATGTGAAAGGGATCTAGGAGTCCAAGTAGACCACAAGTTGAACATGAGTGAACAGTATGATGCGGCAGCTAAAAAGGCCAATGCAATTTTAGGCTGCATCAATAAAAGTATAGTGTCTAGATCAAGAGAAGTAATAGTGCCACTGTATTCTGCTTTGGTCAGGCCCCACCTGGAATATTGTGTCCAGTTCTGGGCACCACAATTCAAAAAGGACATTGAGAAACTGGAGCGTGTCCAAAGGAGGGCAACTAAAATGGTGAAAGGTCTGGAAACCTTGCCCTATGAGGAACGACTCAGGGAGCTGGGGATGTTTAGCCTGGAGAAGAGAAGGTTAAGAGGTGATATGATAGCCCTGTTTAAATATTTGAAAGGATGTCATATTGAGGAGGGAGCAAGCTTGTTTTCTGCTGCTCCAGAGAACAGGACCCGGAACAATGGATGCAAGCTACAGGAAAAGAGAGTCCACCTCAACATTAGGAAGAACTTCCTGGCAGTAAGGGCTGTTCGACAGTGGAACACACTCCCTCGGAGTGTAGTGGAGTCTCCTTCCTTGGAGGTCTTTAAGCAGAGGCTAGATAGCCATCTGTTGGGGATGCTTTGATTGGATTTCCTGCATGGCAGGGGGTTGGACTGGATGGCCCGTGCGGTCTCTTCCAACTCTATGATTCTATGATTCTGTGGTATGGTATGGTATGGTATGGTATGGTATGGTATGGTATGGTATGGTATAGCTTCAAGTAGTCTACCCCTATTGTGAAATAAATTTCTATACTGATTAGCTTTGTTCTATGTATGCATAACTCTGTTGTCTGGTCTTGCTCATACCACTTCAGAATTTGTTGTTGTTGTTATTGTTGTTGTTAATTTGTTTATTTGTATCCCAAAACTTGGACTCAAAGTGGCTTAAAATTTAAAATCACAGTGCAATTAAAAACATACAAAAGTGACCATTAGAATTAAACATCATCAGAACCTGAAGGGTAGGTTCACCACTGCCTTTTTGCAAGCACATGTTGAGGTCACGATTGCTCTACCTAGAGGTATTTCCTTCACAATTAGGAGACCACCCCAAAAGTTGTTGTTGTTGTTGTTGTTGTTGTTGTTGTTGTTGTGTGCCTTCAAATCACTTCTGCCATATGGTGACCCTAAGAAGACTCTATCATGGGGTTTTCTTGGCAAGATTTGTTCAGAGGTTTGCCATTGCCTTTCCCTGAGGCTGAGAACATGTCACTTGCCCAAGCTGGGTTTCATGGCCGAGTGGGGAGTTGAACCCTGGCCTCCAGAGGTAGTCCAACATTCAAACCACTATGTCATGTTGTCCTCTACAAGATAGAAAGACCATGAAAACAGAGACACACAGAGAGAATCACAATCTGTCTCTTTAATCTGCCTTCTCTTTGACTTGTATTTCTAATCTTCCTCAGTCCCCACAACATGTTCTCTATGTTGGAGGGTGGGAAAATCCACATGTGTGCTTTACACTGTAAGCCCCCACTGTAAGCTATAACCCTCCAGCCCTTCCACCTTACATTGGTTAGAACTGGTTTTAGGTCCCATGATGGTTTGCTCTTTTTTGCTTTGAGAAACAGCTTGCATTGAGTATAGACTGTTCTGTTGGTTTCTGCTGCTATCTTTTCCTGTCTTTTATAATAATAATAATAATAATAATAATAATAATAATAATAATAATAATTCTTTTTGCTGCAAAATCAGCTCGTCCTTCTACCTCCTTTTTACTTAGAGCCACTTTGGTTAAAAGTCTGTTTTTAAAGCCTTCTGCCTGTAAGATCCCACAGAGAGATAATGTCTAATAGCCTCCTGCCCAAGAAACTAGTGCACTATTCTTAACATATCTGAGGGGATGTTAAAAAAAAAAAAAGCCCTCCAACTGCCCCTTCTTCAGCCAGATCACGAAGCAGCCCCGATCCGCTCTTCCAAGGGCATAAAAAAGAGCTGGAAAAACGGCTCCTTTTTGCGCCCTTGAAAGGGCACCATAACCATGGTGGCTCAGCTATATGGAACCTCTTTGGCACTGTGTCATCTGGACACAGTGCCACAGGTGTGCCATGATGCCACATGCTGTCTGGAGTGGCGCACGTCATCAGAGCCCCTGGAGGGTGGAGTCGGGCATGTATTGTCAGTATATTATGCCCCGACTCTGCCCCCAGGCCAGCCTTTCAGGCCGGTCTGTACCTATAGGGTCTCAGTTTTTACTGTTGAGTCTGAGCTTCTGAATTTTGGTACCCTGCTGGATTTGACAGGTAGTATAAGAGATAAGGTTTTAGCAGATGTTACTTGTCACAAAATCAAGAAACAAGCAACACTGAAATCAGTTTCACTACAGGCTGAAATTCCTTCTATTACACAGCCATTAAAGGTACAAGAGCCACCACCAGTTTCTATTCTGGTAGCCCAACACCTATGACTCCAGTTTTTAAATTATATTTTCACTTCACAGTGTCCCTGTGTTTTAACAGCTGCTGGAGATGCAGGCATTCAATAGGTATCTCTTTCTCAGGAATAGAAATTCCACATTATTTAGATTCCTTCTTTGGGCATTTAAAATTACTTGACTCTGCCTGTGCTCAGGATTGTAATTATCATTGTATTTATCAGTTTGCTTCTTTTCCATGGTAAAACCATATTCAAAGTGGCTTAGAATAACATTATTAAAATAAAAGGTTATATAATAGAAAACATTTCGAGCTAATTCAGTAACAATTACAACTCAAGATTTAAATATCCACACAATAGGCTAAGTGTGTCACAGTAATAAATATACACTAAGATTAAACAATCCTTTAATAATTAACACTAGCATTTAATAAATAAAATGTAATCCAGAGAAAAGAAAAGAAAAAGAAATCTGAACACCAGAAAAAATTCATTTTGTCCAAAGCAAAGCTAAGTGTTTCTCCAGTCACCTGTGAAGAGGACCCCACTGTCCCAATCTCTAGGTACCTTCAACAGCATCTATCGCTGCTCTTATAGCAAGAGTCAGTCAGTCTAGCACACTCCCAGGAAAGGTGGAAATGGGCCAGGCAGAAATCCAGGCTTTAGATCTAGCAGGATTTAAAGCTAAGTGGACTCTAGGAACCTTGTGGAACAGTACCAACTATTATAACTGGAGCCACATCCCATCTGTAAATTGAGATTAACCACAGTGACTTAAGTCAGGAGGGCTTCAATAGGGGTTAGGCTTCATCTGCACTGCAGAACCAGTGCAGTTTGACACCACTTTAACTGTCATGATTCCATCCTATGGAATCCTGGGATTTTTAGTTTGTTGTGACACCAAACCTCTGACAGAGAAGGCTAAATATCTCACAAAACTACAAATTACATAGCATTGAACTATGGCAGCTAAAAGTGTCAGCCTCCATTAATGCTTCTCCCTGACCATTTGGGCTGGGGAGGAGATTTTGCTGGCCTTCCATTGGAGAGACCAGCATTTTAAAGGAAAACAGCATGCTCTGCTGGCTGTTGAGAGAGGAGGGGGCGGGGTTTAGCCTGCTTGGGGCTTCCCTGCCCAACCTCCTCTCACTTGGCTTCAAATGCTGGCCCACCCTCCCGCTTCGACATCACTGTGAAAATTAATTCTGGTTGCCTTGGTGCCGAGTAGGAATTTTCTCTCCTTTCCAAGGGTTTTTCGCCTACCCCACACTGTTAGTTGAGGACTTTGACAATTGGCATGAGTGTGGTCATAAATAGGTTCCATGCATAGGTGGGGGGAGATAAACGTTTTCGTGAACACCTCAGCATCCTCCTAAAGGGTGAAGCTAGGTCTCTGGAACTCACGTTTAGGTCTTGCGAATAAACGTGAAGGGAAAGAGACTTGCCTTGGGGCTGGCTTGAGATTTAAACCCTCACTTATGTCTGGCGAGTTAAGTGGGGGAGTCTTGGGTTGGCCTTCTGGATGCGAGCCGGCCGGGGAGCAACCCAATTATGGATTGCCCTTGGGGCCCAGGTGTTTTCGTCCTTTGGAAGCTGGGGAATTGGTCTTGGAGCAGACCATCTGCCAGATGTTCCTACACAAGGTTCTCCCCCCTGGTTTTTTTGCAATTCTCGAAGAAATAAGTTTAAATAAGTTGAGTTAAATAAAGTTGCCCATTTTATAACCTAGTTCTCTGTGTCTGGTCTCATTATTAATGAGTTGGTCAGCAATTCTGCAGTGTAGATGCAGCCTTAGGCTTACATAAGTGGATATAGGGCAAATTGCAGCCTCTAAGACAAGGTAACTCTGAAAGGGATCCTTAAGTGCCATTTTGTTTCCTCTTACCCATACCATTCTCACACCCAGCTTGGCCACAAAATCTATTGGGTGACCCTGTGAGTGTCACACTCCCTCAGGAGATGGCAATAGCAAACCTGCTCTGAGGAAATTTGCCAATAAAAAAAATTGATATAAGCAATTTGAAGATATACAACAACAAACTGTTTTTTAAATGTATCTTTTTGTGAGCTACCTTTCCTCCCATTTAGAAGAAAGGTGGCATATAAATAAACGTAGCCTATCCAGTCACATGTATGATCTCATAAGCATGCTGAGATTGCATGCTTATAAGGGAATTCTGAACTATGATAGTAGCATGTCTTCATAGATTTATCCCCATTATTCATATTCAAACAGAACTACTTCTCCTGGGATTTTTTATTAAACAAACATGACTCAAAATTCTACAAAATAATCTCTGTTTGGGATTTAAAATTACTGTATGATGACTGTATATGAACTGAAAAGAAATAATAGAGCAGGAACAGTGGATCTGCTGAGAGTAAATCTGGAAAAGAAGAAAAGCTGCTCCCTGGAGCCCAGTGTTTATATAATATCTTGGTGTCTTATCTCATGTACACTGGACAAAAGTCATATCTTCAGCAAAGGGATCAAAAGACTCAATAGAGCATATTTCTCAATCCAAATATAAGAAAGACATGGTTTTCCTATAGCACTGACTCTAGGGGTATACTGACCTTTTGCTGCATAGTTCTTATGAACCTATTGATGATCCTTAAGTACTTTGCTCCATTTTAATGGTGGCTAGGGTGGCAATGGCAAACCTCATCTGAAGAAACCTGCCAAAAAAAATCCATGATAGGTTCCTCTTAGAGATGCCATAAGTCAGAAACGAATTGAAGGCACACAACAAAGTTGGAATTATATTGCTAGTATAAGGCAGTGGTTTAAGTGTTGGACTGGGACTACAAAACCAGGGGTTGACTCTGTGTTCAACCATAGAGACCCACTGGGTAGCCTTGGGTAAGTCACACTCTTTCAACTTCAGATGAAGGCAATGGCAAACCTCTTCTGAACAAATCTTCCCAAGAAAACCCTAGCATAGGTTTTACATAAGTCAGAGTACATTTGAATGTGTATAACAAGAAGAACAAACTGGTTTATATTGGATCCTTAGCCTTCTTAAGTGGCCTCCTGGTCAAAAAGCAAAGAAGTTTTACAAAGATCGTTTCTTTATTTTTGCAGACACACATGTCTAGCAGGTATATATGTACAAATAGCATCCAAAATCCACAAATAGTAACACCTTTACTAACCAATTAAAATGCCCAAAGTACATAACACAAGCTTTAGAAGCTCCACTGGCTTCTTAATCAGGCAAAGGTGTTAAAAATCAAACAGGAGAAAGAAAGAAAAATGTTGACGTTGGAGTCATTGGTCTTCATTTTGTACATATTTGTTCATAGTTAAGATCATATGGAGAGATATCTATGTACGCAGAGGCCATTCCTCCTCCTTGGACATGCAGGCTCTGAGAAGCAAAGGGTTGTAATCTGCTGGAAATAGAATTTAAAGACTTTTAGCTACATAAAAAGAACCTTCATGGAGATTCACATTGTCTCTGTCTGTTTGATTTTTAACACCTTTGCCTGAGGAAGAAGCTAGTGGAGTTTCAAAAGCTTGCATCATGTATTTTGTGCATTTTGGTTAGCCAATAAAGGTGTCACTATTTTATTTTGGATGTTATTGTACTTGGCTGTATGGCCAACACAATTACTTCTGGATATGTTTTATAGGTATATATGGTTAAATATAATTTAGTTACAGATTAGTTACAAAAACAAAACTCCCTCCTTCCAGTATTACAAGTTACTAACCTCCTGTGGGTTGATTTGCAGAGGTACCTTTTTCTGTGTGAAGTCGAAGGCTTTCATGGCCGGCATCCATAGTTTTTTGTGGGTTTTTTGGGCTATGTGGCCATTTCTATTAGAGTTTATTCCTGATGTTTCACCAGCATCTGTGGCTGGCATCTTCAGAGAATGCTAACCTGGAAGAGAGTGGGTATATATATACTGTGTGACCTTGGGTGAGGAGGAGTGATTCCCTTTTTCTATGGGTGTTTAACAATGACAGATAGTGTACATTGTTGGTACAGAAACATGTGAAAGGCAGATTCTGCATGTGAGTCCTTCTTTCCCCCTTCCATCCATTAAATTGATTTTCCAGTCTCCTGTAACAAATGTATGTCACAGAATCAGAGATAATATGTAGAATCGAATTTGCTGTGATGAAAGATATTTAGGACCAAGAGTAGCTCATATCTGCTCATTGGCTATGTGTAAAACAGAAATGTCAGCTCTCAATATTTTATTTTTGGGTGGTGGTGTGGAATGCAGCCTAACTAAGATGTAGTCTCAGCAAGATTTATATCTTGTTCAATAGCAGTGATTGTAAATAAATCAGGTTTAGGCATAAATCCGTTACAGTATTGCAGTAACAATTCCACAGGTAATGATAAAATATCTACTCTTATTTTAAATCCAGGAGATGTATGGAAAAGGATATCTCAAAGATTATGCTTGGAAGCAAAGCGTTGTTGTTTTTCTTGTTTCATGCTGCCCTCTCTAGGAAAAGAATTTGGTCCTCCTACTCACTGATACAGGAGTAACCTTTTCTTATACGACTGATGCCTTTGAAAAGTGAATGCTGCCTTGCATATATGTATACCGTGTTTCCCAGTATAATGATAAAGGTACTTGAGAAACACTTTCTTTGAGTAGTGGCAGTATTTGAACAAGTGCAATCAACCCATCAGAACTCTTTCCTCTTTAAACTAGATCTTCTCTGAACTTCTCAGAAAGCTTAGAGCTTCTTCTGTTGCCCATAGACATGGTGGGATTAATTCAGATGTGCAGAATTTGTGACTGCAGCTGCAGTTTTGGGCAAGGAGATTTCAGATAGGCAAGATTTTTATGGGGTTGCCAGTGTAGTGCTGTGGTTTGAGCACTGGATTATAACTTTAGAGACCAGGGTTTGAATCCTCATTCAGCCATGAATTCTCACTGGGTGACCTTGGGCAAGTCAAATGCTCTCAGCATCAGAGGAAGGCAAAGGCAAACCTCATCTGAACTAATCTTACTAAGAAAAACCCTGTAGTTTCATAAGTCAGAAATTTAGCAGGTGGGTCACACATTGTATATGTATTAGAATGTATTTAGCTTAGTGGGTCACAAGTTGTGGAAACTTGGTTATACCAGCAGTGGAGCAGAGCTAGAATAATGGAAGCATTACAAATTCACATATGGAGAAGGAGAATGGGTCTTATTATTCCTCAATCTTATTTTAAGAAACGGGAGTCAATTCTGATTTCCTTTTCTCCAGTTAGCAAATAACATTAGGTTTGGTGGTAAGGAAATTCTTGTTATAATGACATTGACTTGCATGATACATTGAACATACATTTAACATAATGTGTCATGCAAGTCAATGTCATTATTGACTCCTGTCTGGAAAAGAAATGCAGTAGGTCCTTGGTATCCACTGGGGATTGGTTGAACGACCTCCTATGGATACCAGAATCCATCGATATTCAAGTCTCATAAAATACAGTGGTGTAGTAAAATGGTGTCCCTTATATATAGTGGCAAAATCAATATTTGCTTTTTTGAATTTATATTATTTTTGAATATTTTAAAGCTGTGAATGATTGAATCCATGGATAAAAAATCCAGTAATATGGAGGGACAACTGTAATCTTCGAGGCCTTTCAACAAGATCTCTTTAAATGTTCTATTTAAGGGCTTAAGGGGCTCCACAGGAAGGGGCAGCAAGACACGGCACCTTTCTGTCCTGGAAGCCGGCCGCGGCAACTACACACTACAGCCTGTTCAAAGAGCAAAAAGGGGCTTCTTTTTGTGACGTAGAAGGGACACCATAACAGCCATTGCAAAGCGTAGTGGTTAAATGCCTGTACTGCAGCCACTCACTCAAAACCATACGGTTACGAATTCAAGACCAGGAAAAAGGCTCAAGCTTGAGTCAGGCTTGCATCCTTCTGAGGAGGTCGCTAAAATGATTACCCAGATTGTAGGGGGAAAATTAGCTTAAAGTTGTAAACTGCTTAGACACTGCTTAAGTGGTATGAAGCGGTATATAAATGAAGCTTGTTTGTTACGATGCCCCTTGTATGCAGTGCTGTTTGGGCACTGCGCACGGGGGACATCATCATGGTGCACCCCATGTAAACGGGGATGCGTTAAGATGGCGCCCTGGCAGAGGATCTGAATACTCAGCCCTTCTTCAGCTCTACTCCGCAGTCAGGCCAGCACAAAGTGCCAGTCTGTACTGCCTCTTAAGTCCTCCATCTGAATTTTTTTCATATGTCACCTCCACTGTGCCTTCATTTTGATCATCAACTCTCACTGGATACTGATCCAGCCTTGAATGTGATGCATAGTTTGTCAGTAATCCAGTTTCAATTGTCATTTAGAGTGGAAACTGCCTGCATGTCATGGCATAAAAAAATGGAATTATAATAGACTTTGTGAAGTCGAAGGCTTTCATGGCCGGCATCCATAATTTTTTGTGGGTTTTTCAGGCTATATGGCTATGTTTTAGAAAAGTTTATTCCTGACATTTCACCTGCATCTGTGGCTGGCATCTTCAGAGAAGAGAGTTGGGTATATATAAGCTGTGTGACACTGGGTAAGGAAGAGTGATTTCGATGTTAATCTGTGTATTGTTCTGTTGTTAATGGCAAGGCCTCAGGGTGGGAGGATATGCAAAGAAGATTAGTGTCTGCTTAATTAGTGATCATTGTCTGCTGGGAAAATTCCTGACCCTGGGTGGTTTTCCATTTGCATTTGCTGAGTCTGATTTTGCTGCTTTTCAGGACTGGTGGCCAAATTTTGTTCACTTTAAGGGTTTCTTCTTTCCTGTTGAAGCTGTCCAAGTGTTTGTGGTTTTCAGTGGCTTCCCTGTACAGTCTAACCCAATAGTTCTTTGCATGGTCCAGAACTTCAGTGTTTTCAAACACTATTTTATGCCCAGGATGGTTTATAACGTTTTCTGCGACTGCTGATTTTTCTGGCTGACTCAGTCTGCAGTGTCTTTCATGTTCCTTGATTTTGCACAGTAAAACAAGTGTGACCTATGGTGCCACTACCGTCGTCACTAAGAGAGCCTCCTCCAGTGGCACGCCCTACTACTGCTGCTGCCCAGTTAGTATAGCTCCTCAGCAAAGCCCTGTGTGAAATGGGAGATCCTTCTGGCAGCACAGCTACAGTCAGCATAGCCTCTTGCCTCACAAGAACACACATTCCCACCACAAAGCAATTGGTGGATATGTAGTTTGTACATCTATAAATTTCAACTTGCTATTAGATATTCATAAGTCTCTAGTGACAAGTCGCAACTGATGTCCTGAACAATTAATTGGGTTTTACAGTTTTCAGTGCCTTTGGGTGCCGTTAACACTGACATTCTTTTGTCTCCCCCCACCAATTGTCCATCCTATCCCCTTGCTGCCAGTGTCTCTGGTTTCCTCTTTGAAAAGTCTCTGTTTCCTCATGTCATTAACTATTCATGAGATTGCCATGAAGTTGAATTAAATTACTGGGAAAATTCCTGTGACATTCTCCTTTGAGTTTTAAAGAGAAAAATAGGGGAAGTGTTTTAAACGATGGTACAAATATATCACCTTCACCTCTATTTTACTGTACTATTTCACAGACAATACTTTTTGTATACACTGAGAAGCTGGAGATGCTTAAAAAGTATATTGCAATTTGAAAAGGCAGCACGATACCTAATATGAGAGAAATATGACTTTCCTCAGAATATGTTGCCCTTAAATGAGAAATATAAACGTATTGAGAAAAATAATATAGAGTGTACTCAAGAGCACGACTCATAGAAGCATAGGATTAGAAGAGCCCCCAGGGTGTTATCACCCATTAAAAGGGGGGGGGGAGGGAGAGACAGGCACTTTAATTGTTAGGGAACTTAGCTTTTGCAAGAGACTGTAGAAGCTTTAAAACCTGTTGCTCCTACATATGCCAGTAATAACTGAGGAGAACTACAGCTTTACTAGTGAATTAAGAGAGTTTTATTTAGAAAACTGCAGAGTGCAATCATACACACACAAATAAATCACACTGACACAGCATTCAGAACTTATTGAAATGGAAATATGGAAACTGGTTAGTGGAGTTTGAGGGGTTTGCAGGGAGGTTATAACTACCTGTCTGATGAGTAGACCATGGAAATTTGGAGTGGCTCAGACTGGGTGGTGCTCACAGTTTCATACACAGAGCACAGTCTGGGACAACTGTATGCATACTGAGAGCATGGAGAAACTAGGTTCTTGGAGCCAATATTTATACCTGAAATCTAGTCCCAAGCAGTGGGCTATCTTTTAATGTAACAAAGACTGGATGCCCTTTCCCAGGAATTGACAATGGAATTTGAGACTGATTGATGGCTTTAATTTTAGTGTGACAAAAACAGCAATTGGATCGGGCTATTCCCAAGATCGATAGACAGGGAAGTTTGGTTAGGAACACAACAGGGGGTTGGCAGAGAAGTTGACTTACTGCTTTGGGTGCAAAGAGATCCTTTGTTACAAGGTGCTAGAGGAAATTCAGATGAGTAGCAGGAAGGAAGGTGCAATTAGCGGCTTTGTTATTAAAGTTCTTAAAGTTGAGGTGGAATCTCTTTGCCTGAATTTTAAATACATTGCTCTAAGTCCTAGTCTCTAGAGCAGCAGGAAAACAAGCTTGCTTCATCCTCAATATGACAGTGACAGGTGATGTACTTTCTAGACCTAAAATGATAAACATTGATATTTCTCCTTTCTCCCTTGATAATCAACAAACAAGAAAAATAAAATCCTCACTCAACTTGGTACAACATCTTTGTCATGCTAACTTTCTGTTTTTTAGCATCATAAAAAGAGGAGCACATCTCTTGCTCTCAAGAATTCCAAGGTGACATGGCACCTTAACCTCAAGATTCATAACACTTTTTCTTTTATCAGTTAGCATGTACATGTTTGACACTAATGTGCTGAATATACAATTTTGGCTATGCCTTGATTGGATTAAGTGAATTTATTCAGTGTCTTGCCCTGTATCAGGCTATTGGATTTGTGTGGAGGTAAAAAAAATTATCCTATGAATGAGAGATTCTACACAGCTCAACATCTGAATTCTTTACTTATCTAAGAAATATCAGCTCTGATAGAGCCCTCATTGCATACAAAACTTTGGATCGGATGCATATTATCATTCACATCAAAAGTTGGATCCAGACAGCACTTTAGCCTAGTATTGTGCAGTGGTTTGAGCATTGTACCATGACTCTAGAGACCATGGTTCAAATCCCCACTCAGCCATGGAAACCCACTGGGTGACCCTGGGCAAAACACACACTCTCAGACTCGGAGGGAGGCAAAGACAAACCCCCTCTGAATAAATATTACCAAGAAAACCTCATGATAAATTTGCCTCAGGGTCACCATAAGTTGGAAATAACATGAGGGCACGCAACAACAGCAGCAACAGGAACAACAACAGTACCTTTGTGCCCAGGTGAGCACTAACAGGAATGCAAATGCACTTCCATTTATACAGTTTATACACTTTCCATTTATACAACTGCATATACCTTTGCTATCTGTGTGTAAGCCTGCTTGTGTTCACAGATCTTCCTTTCAAGTAACCATTCCAGCAGACTGTCACAAAGAGAGGTAACATCGGACCTGTTTACACTATGCACTTACAGTCATATCTCTGTACCCATGGATTCTTCATCGGTTTCACTATCTACATAGATTATCACACTACCTTTTCCATCTTTCCATCCTGACCTAGGCATGGGATGAAAGCTTTTAAGGACAGGTTGTATTGCATGCCTTTGTGCCCCGGTCAGAGGCATCTCGTACCCGATCATGACATCGCAAACTCAATCTGGATTTCTCTGTCACTTTTTGAAAGAACAGGGCTTTCCTGTTGTTTGCAAAGTATACGCTTAGGTCAGGACGGAAGGACAGAAAAAGCCAGTGGGACAATCTCCTATCTCCTCGTAAAAAAAAAAAAATTCCAAAAAACAAACCTTGATTTAGACATGTTATATAAGGGACACCATTTTACTATGCCATTGTATTTAATGGGACTTGAGCATCCATGGGTTTTGGTATCCACAGGGCATCCTGGTACCAAACCCAAGAGAACACCAAGGGCCCACTGTATAGCACTATGATTTTACTTGAACTGCTGCATCATGGCCAATCTAATGGCCTATAGTTTGATGAGATACTAGAGCTCTCTCACTGAGAATTCTGAATGTCTCAAAAACTGACAAACCAAGGATTCTATAGGATGGAGTAATGAGAGGTTAAAATGGGGTGATTGGGGCTAAAATGTGTAGTGTGGAAAGGCCCATAAGAGGCAGGACCATTCTGTTAGGCCTTTTCCCTCTTTCATCTGCCTTGTATGCAATTCTGTTTTGTCACATCTTTGTGGGCCTGAAGACACAAACAATATGTAGTTTATTATTTGTATGTAGTCTGCCCATGATCTTTCTGGCTGAGAAGCAGGATCAAACATGCAAAATAAGTAAGTGTTACTCAGGATTAAGATCATGGTAACAGAGCTACTTGTTTCTTCCTCTGCTTCCTGAGAAATCATATTATTAGTAATTTATTGGATGTTCATTCTTAGCAGGGTTAGACTTCCTGAAGATGTCAAGATAGTTGAAATCTCTATGTTCCTTATGGTGAATCCTTCCTAAAATCAAATTAGACGTTGAGGCTTATCTGGAATTCCAGAATTTGAAAATTTCAAAAAACTTTTCATAGGTGGCTGAGATAGTGACACTTTTGCTTTATGATGGCTCAGTGTACACAAACATTTGTTTCATGTACAACATTGTTTTAAAATATTGTATAAAACTACCTCCAGCCTATGCATGTAAGATGTATGCAAGACATACATGAATTTTATGTATATACCTGGGTCCCGTCTCCAAGCTATCTCATTAAGTCCCTATATGCAAATTCCAAACAAAACAAAACAGAAATCCAAAATACTTCTGGTCCCAAGCATTGAGACATAGAGATATGGATATAGAGATCTGGATATGTACTTGACATGAACATCATCACGACCACGAAAACACCTCCTCATCTGCCTATTTTCCTTCAAATTTTAATCGAATGTTTTAATTAGTTTTTCGTGGGTTTTTCAGGCTATGTGGCCATGTTCTAGAAGAGTTTCTTCCTGATGTTTCGCCAGCATCTGTGGCTGGCATCTTCAGAGAATGCTTGCCTGGAAATGTTTTTATTGTTCTACTGGTTTTATATTATGATTTTTTAATCTTGTTTTAGCATTGGGATCGGGGGGTTAGCATAGGGACTGATATATTTGTATACACACACACACACACACACACACACGATTGTAACCTTGATGCATTTTACTGTTGTAATCCTCCCAGATTCTCCATGATAGGGCGGGCTAGAAATAAATCTTTTATTATAATTATTATTTCAGATAAGGCAGACTCAGCCTGTATATTTAACACATTCTGTTTTGCCAAAAGGAGAGAATTGTAGTCTAATCAGCATATCTAGCTCAGGACATTTATACTTCATTGCATAAGAATATAGTACCATTCATCTTCCTAGTCCTCCAAAATAGATTCAAGGCAAATGATGATGCTACCTCATTCTAATACCATGGGGAGTTGCATATGGTTATTAAAGGAGATATATATTTTTAATGTAAACAAGCAGGATTATATTGTTTTTATTCATTTGGCGTAATGGATAAAGGTACGATAAACTTTTAAACCCAAATGCTGCTGACATTGTTCAGAAACTCAAGAAGAAATGTAAATAATCAGTAGCACATGGTCCAACCTTTTGTTCCAGCTGCCTTATACCATTAACCTCCTTTTGATCTTCAGATATCTCCACAATGGCCTGATATGCACTGCAAGAATAATGCAGTTTGACACTGCTTTAACTGCCATGGCTTAATGCTATGGCTTCCTGGGATTTGTAGTTTGTTGTGGCACTAGAGCTCTCTAACAAAGGAGGCTACATATCTCACAAAAGTACAGATCCCAAAATTCCATAACATTGAGCCATGGCAACTAAAATGGTGTCAAACTGCATCATAAAGATTTGAAGACACTGAGTGTCTGAAAGGAAAATCATATTCCTTGGAGACAAGCATTTTTAAGTTTAAGCCCTTAAATCAGTTAAGAGTTCGATCCTAACTTGCAAAGACAACCAAAGAGTAGCTGAGCCAATACTGTTGTAGCTCTGCTGCATTCAAACCTTTCTCAGCCATCAGTTGTTGGAAATTACTTTCAATTATCTTCATTCAGGCCTGATTTTGGGCCAGATTTGTGGCTGTATCCCTGGATTGGAGGAGATTTGGACCTGGCATAACCTGGTCCCTCCTTTACCCCACCTCCTTTTTGGCTCTGCTACTAGCAAATGTTAGTCTGTCAAGCATTTCTTCTAGCACATTGCTATCAGCCGGTCGCTGGGATTTGCCAGTAGAAAACATTTCTGCCTTCAGAGGGAAACTTATACTGACAGAAGAGCTTCCTTACCATCCGCAGTTGAATTACACTATCTATGTCCAAATAAATAGTTTATTTTCTAGTCACAAGATGACAGTGTCACTTTACTTCCATAAAGAGTTTTTTCAGATGTGTTTCTGTGGAAACCTAGCCTGAAGATGAAATATCACTTTGAAATGGATGTTCAGTAACAAATTCAGGTAAGGGTTCTGGGCCAGTGCTGAGTAGATGAAATTTAAGAGAAGCTTCTTCCAAGCATCTTGTCTCCTGCTTTGGAAGCATCTATATGCATTTTCTCCTTCTAGGTTGAAAGAAAGTGAAACAAATGCATACAGATGAGAAGAGATTGGATTTAACACAGAAGATCAATCTAAGGAGTTTATCACATGGGAGGCTAAGTGCCCAAATCAGTGCAGAAACTAGATTTACATTCCAGGAATATCCTGCATAAGCAGATCACACTGGAGGCACTGAGCAGTAATCCGACATTAACAGACACAGAAAGTGGACAAAATCTCGAAAGTAAAAAGTGGCCAATCTTGCCCACTTTCTGTGTGGGTTAATGTCAGATTAAGGCTCAGTGCCCCTGATGTGTCTGAAAACAATCCCGCTTTTGTGGATTTAAAATCTTGTTCCTGCATGGGATTTGGCCGATTCACTCCCATGTGATAAACTCCTAGGTCTACCAATTGGTTGTAGATTAGATTTTTTACTCTCCATGGTTTAACAATAACATGAACAAATGACTCCTTCCCTCACATACAAATCCAGCTATACCTCTGAAATGTGTAGCCAGGAACTGATTTTTGTAGGGAAAAATTAACATCAGCTATCCAGAACAAAACTGATCTTCACTTTTATGTATCAGATTCTTGAGTTGGTGGCTCTCTGGATTCTAATGAAAAGCAAAGTAAATCATAAAATTCTGAAATCTGCCCACTGCTGGCTTAATGAATGTGGGCTCCAAATCTGTGTTTGAGTTTATGTGGTATACATTTTGATATTATTTCAAGCTGCATCACTTTTTGACTCATTCTGATGTGAAGAAGAGGATGAGTGAAACTTGTGAGCCACTAAGCCAGAGGTATCCAACAACTGTGTAATGGAATCCCTAAAGGGTGGATACATGTAAAGATTTTTGTCTTTTTGTCTATTTTATTTTGCACTTTATTTTACTGCTTATCATTCATCTAAATACTTTTTATACTACCACTGTGAGAGTAGGTCACTTAGGAACCCTCCTTTTGTAATTGCTCCAGGCATCCAACCATCTCACTGAACACTTACATTCAAGTCTTCTATGCTCACAGTCTTTTGCTGTTGCGTTGCAGAAATAATGCAGTTTGACACTGCTTTAACTGTCAGGGCTCCATCCTATAGAAAGCTGGGATTTGTAGTTTGTTGTGATACCAGAACTCTGACAGAGAAAGCTAAATATCTCACAAAACTATAAATTCCAGAATTCCATAGCATTCCATAGAATCCCATAGCAGTCAAACTGCATTAATGTTACAATCTGGATGCAACTTTCTTGTTGCTTGTTGTTGTTAACTGCCCTCAAGTCAATCCTGACTCATGGCAACCCTGTGGATTAGACATCTCCAAATCCCCTGTCCTCCATCCACTGCTCTGCCTAGGTCCTGGAAACTCATGCCTGTAGCCTTCCTGATTGAGTCCACCCATCTGGAATTTGGTTTTCCTCTCTTTCTATAACCTTCTACCTTTCCCAGCATTGTCATCTTTTCTAATGAGTCATGCCTCTCATGACGTGGCCAAAGTACAACAGCCTCAATTTGATCATCTTGGCTTCCAGGGAGGGTTAAGACTAGATCTGTTCAAGTACCCGTTTCTTTGTCTTTGTCGCTGTCCATGGTATTTTCAGCACTCTTCTCCAGCATCACATCTTGAATGAATTTATTTTCTTCTTATCCGCTTTTTTCACTTGTTGCTCCTACCTGTGCCCTAATTGGCCAAGATCTGAAACCAAATCTGGCCAACCACATTTGAAATTTTGCTTTGATGACAAGAGTTTAAGCAAAGATATATTTTGAAAATAGATTAGTAAGATGCTTCTCTGTGTTGATAACTTTACTACAGTTATTATGAGATATGAGTCATATTAAATCATCTGTTTATGTATTAATATGTTAATCTAAAGTATGTATTATTATTTATTTAAGAAATAGTAAACTGTTTATAAAAACTGAAAAGCCATAGTACTATAACAGAATAACCATAATTATGTAGGCCAGGTGGGGAGTGAAAATACAAATTCAGAAACACAGGTTTCTTTTCTCTTTTCTGGAGACTGTTTTCCCCAGAAAAATTGGGAAAATTGGTTATGGAATATCCCTTTTAAGAATGATAAATAAAACATTTAAAATAAGTTGTTTATTTAGTTATTCCTGTTATATTATTTCTAAAAGCTATGTATAGGTGAAAGTATGCAAGGGGATTTTGTTACACCTTTGAGATTAACTAAGAAGTTGGTAGCATTTAAATTCTTTACAAAGTACATAAATTTTCTTCACCCTACTATTACATTCTCCTGCAACAATACCCTTGAAGAATCTCAAGTCCCTTTCCTAGCTATTCTTCTAACCACGAGCTGTAAGACTGTCATGGAAGTGCTTTGAAAACTCATACACTCCTATATATTTGAATTGGAATTTCTGCCATTCAAGCATAGATACAGACACAGACATACACACAAACACATCTCATATATAGTTTGGCACTCAGAATTAAATGTATATGGAACTATCTACCAACATAGAATCTAGGAACTAAAACACCATCTGCTTTGAAGAGAATATCCATTTCTTTTCACTGAGCACAATATCGTTTGGATTGTTATATTCACTAGATGATCTTTCCTCTACAAAAAAAAGAGGCAATACAAATGTTTGCCTTTTGAGGCTATGTGTCTTTTGTGGTTGATTTCCACCTATCATCTCTCATTTACCATTTGGCAGTCAAAGAAAGCTACCTCTTGATACCTAATGTTCTTTATATAAAGCAAAATGTTTTTGTACTTGCCTAATGCATTCTTGCTTCCTGCTATTTCAGGGTAGTCTTTTCGTCTATCCAGAAATTGATTCCATTCTCATTAGAACTGATTAGAAAAGCCTGAATTAAAATAACCCAATGTAAACCAATCCAGAGGTATTCAGGAATGGTAATTTAAGATTCACCACACACACAGTCGCTTGAAGGAATTGTATTTTCTTTTGTAAGTTTCTGTATCGAAATCAATTAACAAGGGTACTTCTTTCTCATTTATAACACAGGAAAGAAGAAGTCTCATGTATCAGTACATGAGGGAAGGGGAAGTTGGAAAGAATTTTTAACAATAACAACAACCTAATGGAAGTTTAAAATTTTTTTCCTGGACTTTATGGCTCTTTGTTTTCCAGAAGCCACATGGCCAAAAGGGAGGAATGGTCTCTGACTACATGGCTATCCCTCTGTACCGTCTTAACTAAGAATAACAATAACAACCTCTTGACAAAATGTAGGGGTTTGACTCCAACATTTTCATTTTTTCGTTCCTATTTGATATTTAACACCTTTGCCTGATGAAGAAGCCAGTGGAGCTTCAAAAGCTTGCATCTCGTATTTTATGTGTTTTGCATGTCCCATAAAGTTATTGTTGTTTTGTGGATTTAGGATATTATTGGACTTTGCTGCATGGCCAACACAGCTACCCCTGAATACAACCTCCTTATGTTATCTACCCCTCTCCTCCAAGACTGCAATCCTAAACACACTTTTAAAGTGTTTAACCTAATTTTTAGGCATTTAACCTGCTTCTCAGTCAGTAAGTATATATAGGATTACACTGCAGGAATGGCCATCCCCCTCTCCCAGCATTTCTTTGTATGGAAGTTGTTTCAACCACATGTTCATGTTGAATTCCCTTTACAGTTCGGTGGTTTTCCTTTAATGTGGGACAATCAGAAATACTCACAGAATTCTAAATGTGGCTGCAAGATGGTGCTAGCTGCTCTTTTGTTTTTAGTCGCTTTTGTAGTTCTAACACTGACATTTTCAGTGTACTTTCTATTACACTTGTGGTCCATAATAAATATTGAGCATTTGCAATCTGTGGGCAACTCTCTTGTTTTCCATATTTGTTGACAGAATTTAGTTAGAACTAGAATAGATTTTGTCTCTTTAGCATGAAGCAGTTCTATTCTGTTTCTGGTGACTCCCCCCCCCCCCCAAGTGCTCTGAGTGCAGCTTCCACTTTCTAAAATAGTAGGTTTATCTTCAAATGGTTTTTCCTTGAATGAATCTGTCATCATTTCATCTATTTCAAATAGTTCTTCTTTGTATTGTTTACATCATCTTTTCATTTCTACTTGGTTTTGTAATGTATACCCCTGCTGGTTGTGGAACATGCCCATTCTTAATCTGATTTTTTCTTTGATTTCTCAGATCTTGTGAAAGAGGTCTCTTGTTCATCCCATTTGCATTCAGAGATTTGATAGTATTTGTCACCTTTTACTTTTGCTTCTCATCTGTTCTTAACAATTTAAAGAGTTTCATCTGTCATCCATTGAGGCTTCTTTTTTGTTTTGGCTGGAGATAGTTTTTTGCATTCTTCCCTCACAGTGTCCCTGGCTTCATTTGTATGGCTCATGGTCAGGTAGGTTTAATATTGCAAATCTATTTTTACATGATGTTTAAATTCTACAGGAATATTCTTTAGGTTGTGTTTTGGCACAGAGGTTTTTCTACTGTTCTACTGTTCTTCTTTTGCTTTATTCTTATTTTTGATATTAATATTTGATTATCTGTGCCACATTTGGCTCCTGGCCTTGTTTTTGTTGAGAGAATGGTGCTGCTCTGCTTCCAATAATGTAGTCTATTTGATTTCTGTCTTGGCCTTCAAATGATGTCCATGTATACAGTTGCTTCTTGGGTTGCCTGAAGAATGTCCCTGCAGTGAACAAACTGTTAGTCACGCAAAATCCAATCAGTCACTCTTCTGCTTCTTTTTTGTGATGCTAGGCCAAATTCTCCAAAAATCTTTGGTTCTACTTTGTTCCCTACTTTTGCATTCCAAATTGCCTATGATTATCAATATATCCTGTTTTGGTGTGTGATCAATTTCCACCTGGACTCCAGGATAGAATCTTTCCATTTCTCCTTCTTCTGCCCCTGTAGCTGGGACAAAACCCTGGATTATTGATATATTGGTGGGTTTCCCCTGAAGTCTTATTGATATGATTCAGTCAGACTTTACATTATATCCTTTGACTGCTTTTGCTACATCTCTCCTTACTATTGCTGCTCCATTTCTTCTTAGGTTATCATATCCTGAGTAAAAAACTTTGTAATTATCTGATACAAAATGTCCCTCCTTGTCCTCTTTGGCTTTGTTACTTCAAATACTGCAATGTGTATATATTCCATTTCTTGTTTTACTATATCTAGCTTCCTCTGATTCATGCTTCTCACATTCCATGTTCCTATAATATTCTGTAGCTTCAGACTTTCCTTTCACCTGTGAGGATGTCAGCAGCTGAATCTCGTCTTGGCTTAGTCTGGCTGCATCAATAGCAACTGCATCGGTAGCAGCTACTACAGCACTACTTGTAATTCTCCTCTGCTGTATCCCAAGTATCTCATTGACTACCATCTGACCTGAGAGTTACAACTTCTGCCATTATCTCTTGTTTCTTTTTGGATTGTCTCATTTTAGGGTTTTTGTGATAACAAACTGTTAAAAGGGGTTTACTGTGCTTTCTTTTGCACAGTACCAGCAAGTGTTAGCTATATTGTCACTGTTGTTTCTGAGAGATCCTCCTCCAGTGTCACCCCTACTACTGATGTTGCCCAATAACTGTTTGGCACATTTAGTCTGGTTCCTCAGCAAAAGCCTGTATAACATGGGAGGCCCAACCAGCAGCATTGCTACCATCAGCATGACCTCTTGACTTACAGGAACATATACTACCACCATTCACAGCAGCACACAATCCCATCACCATGACACAAGCACAACTGAGAGGAGGGGGAATTATTTGTAATAATAAAATACTGCATGATTGGAGTGGAACCCTGTACTTAAAGCTATGCAGGGAACTCATAGAGTTCTTAGGTCTTGTGCTGCTATTAAATATTTTGTGATAGATAGAAAAATTATCACCAACCTTTTGCAGTCCAAGAAAATGAACACAGAACTGTAAAAGCCATTCAAACTCTTATCTACAATTCATGGAATATTTCTTCTCTAATTTGTGCCATTAATAGTTCCTGGATGCAAGAGAACTACAAAATAGATTTTGCTTTAACAAAGGCTGGGTTCAGTTGTGGGTACATCAGAAAAAAAGAATTCTGAACTGTAATTAGAGTGTAAGAACATTGTGTGCATCAAGGTACCTAGGGAAAAATTATTTGTGCTATTGCATTTTTAATATATAAAAATTGTTAGAAGATGCATCTTGAATACAACTGGGTTCTCCGTGGGATTGGAACTTCTCTTTGTTGTTTTCTCATCCTTTTTTGGTCCTTTTGTGTAAAGCTGGAATTACATGTTAAAACCCAAAAGGTTTGACTAGTTTCTTGTTTCCCTACAGTCCCTCCTCAAAAACACAACTTTTGCAGGAAAGGTTGAAATAACCCATTGCCTAGTGCAACTGAGAGCACATATCATTGAGGCAATCATGTATTATTCACTTATTTATCCTTGTCTTCATCCCCGCCCTCTTTTCTCTGTTTGGATTGTAAACGTATGGTGCTAAGGAACTTTCAGGTGTGTTGTTTGTAAAGTAATATATATGGATAATGCTATATAAATAAAAAGTGCAGCCACCAATCTGAAGACACAAGAAGAGTAAACTGACAAATGTACAAAATACTGGATTAGTGTTAAACTTTGGATGCAATCCCTTTTTTATAGTTTGTATTGTAAAATGGGGGGGGGGGCACTGTTTTCTAAGGGGCTTAGCCAATGGCCCAGGATAGCATGAGCTGACCCTGTGCTATCCTGTCCTGGATGCTAACCTTGGTTGGTCCCTAAGCTATCACAGGGACGTGATACACTTGTCCTTGAGCTGGCCAGGGAGCAGCTAGTTGCGCATTCTCCTTATGTTTCTGAACCATTGTCCCTATTGAGAGCCCCCCCCCCCATCACCACATCTGACATTAAAATAGGGCACCTGGCTGCAACCATATGGCCCCATCAGATGCAGCAATGGGGGGGGGGGGGTTCTCAGGAAGGGCAGTAGTGCAGGAAGGTAAGGCATACACTGGGTCATCTAATCATCAGAGATTTGCTGTGGAGTTTCCAGGAAACTCTTCAGCAAACAGAGGTCATTTTGACCCACATTAAGCCCCATTTAGTATTTGCTTTTTATGCTGCTTGTAAATTGTATTGTATAGTATTTTACTTGTTGTAAACCACCGTGATCATGGGAACGGCGGTATATAAATAAAATTTCATTTCATTTTTTCATTTCATTTACCCTAGATCATGCCAGATCTACCAGATCTGCATCTGATCTGCAGGGATCTGGCTTGACCCTGGCATTTTGGTTTGCATTGTCCAAACAGGAGGACTGGGGAAACATAATGTGAGTCCAAGGGAAAAGCAGCCCATGGGGACAATGCTTTAGAAAATCTCAGAAACTTACCAAAAATGCAATGTGTAAGTTTGCCTTCAATTTTATGTTAAAAGATTACTCTGTTGACTTTATTCGTAATACAGAACCAATCCTTACAATAAATAAGGGCCTTCACTTCATACATAAACATGCACTTTACCTTTCTCTGAAGATGACAGCCACAGCTACTGGTGAAACGTTAGGAATAAATTCTTCTAGAACATGGCCTCATAGTCTGAAAAACCCACAAAAAACTATGCACTTTACCTCTTCTTAAATACTCTTTAGGTGCAAGAATATTACTGAAAAGACTGATGTGTAAGAAATTGTCTTGAGGATAAGTGCTAAAATACAATCCCAGTAAGTCACATTTGCTAAATGACCTCTTCTTAAAACAAAGTGGTCCTCGGGGTGCAGACTTACTAAATTTTTCTTTGTTTCCTAAGAAGACTCTACTTGTTCTTCCTTTCAAGGAATATTGGCGGGATACAAACCGCCACTTTGCGGCGGTCTGCCGCCGCCGCCGGTTGGTCCGCGGGGGAGCTGGAGCCTCCACACGGCGCGGCTCCCGTGCAGACCGAAAAAGAAGCTCCAAAATGGAGCTTCTTTTAGAGTCGCGTTTGCGACGTAGCGAGGCGCCAGGGGCGCACTCGCTACGTCACAAAGGATGCGATGCGTACGGACGCTCAGCGTCCGATACGGAAAGATGGCGCCGGACGTCCCAAATGCCAGTTTGTAACCGGCCATTGTCTTGAACATGAAGGTGCAGCATGTGAATGTGGATTCTCATGGTCTCAGTACAGAGTCCTGGAATGAGAAGATTCATAGCTTTTATCATTCCACTAAATTAGTTTTAATTTGTAAAATCAGTTTCTGTTTCTTATGTAAGATTCTTTTAAGAGAAAATATAAAACAGAGTTGCTGACAATAATATATCATTGGTTGTATATGCACTGCAGAAATAATGCACTTTGACACCACTTGAACTGCTATGGCTCAGTGCTGTGGAATTCTGGGATTTGTAGTGTTGTGAGATATTTTGCCTTCTCTGTCAGAGAGCTCTGGTATCCCAGCAAACTACAAATCTCAGAATTCTATAACATTGAGCCATGTCAGTTAAAGCAGTATCAAATTGCAATAGTTCTGCAGTGCAGATGTAGCCTCTGTAATTTTATTCATCCAGTAGGATAAGAGAAGGAATGGCTCTTGGAAACATATTGGAGGTTATTTTTCATAGATTGTAAGATTTTGACATTGATAGAAATTTCTTGCTCTGTTTTCTATACATTTTGCATTCTGATTTCAAGTCATCCTGGAAAAGGGAATTTACAAAGGCTCATTGCTTTTTGTTCCATGCAATTATGAGACGCTAGCAGAATTAGTCCACAATTTTATTAGTCTTTTAATATCTGACCACCCTAAAGAATTATTTATGGATTCACCAAACCACAAATTCAATGATTCATGCTATTTGCCATTTTTCTTGGCTGTTCTATATAAATGCCTATTAAAAAGCTGCTCTGAGTTATTGAAATAAATGTAAAACAATTGCATATGGTAATTTCTTTTACATCTTTTCATTTTTCCTCTTCAGTGCTTTCAGGCAGTGGAAGTAATGCAGTTTTTCTGTAAGAAATGTGTTTTCCCTTTTTATGGCTCAAAGAAAATAAACCCTGATGATTTCCTCTTTGCTTTAAATTTTTTATATTTAGCTCATCATGTTTTATCCCATATTCAACAGATCTTTGGGATATAACCTTAGTAAAATTTATCAATGTCTAGAAGGGCTTTGTTTTTTTGTTTTTTAAGCTCTCTCCTACATAGTCAAAGCTAGCTTAAGATGCTTGTAGCATACTTAGGGTTGAATCAGTTTGCTTTGTTTATTTTGCTTTCAGCCCTCTGGATACAATTTATATCTTAGTTGTGCACACTTGCAGTATCAAAAATGTGAAACAGCCCGTGTCTTTAAGGAGCAAGTATCTGCCTTCAAGCAAAATAATTTTAAAACTTATTCTTTCTATTACAAAATTCAGCTGAAGTAGGAGCAGAAAATGACTGACACAGAAGACTGACATATCCCCTCGAAGCTCTGCATGTTCATATTAAAATGTATATCCAAAAAACTCAACTTCCATTTTGTTAACAAGAAAGACATTTATAGTTACAGAACTATACTTGAAAGTGTGATGTCACAGACCACAAGGACCATCCAGTCCAACCCCCAGCCATGCAGGAATACCCAATGCACTCTTGATAGATTGCCATTGAGCTTCGGTTTAAAAACTTTTAGAGAAGAAGACCTCACCAAACACCAAATATTCCACTGTCAAAAAGCTCTTACCATCAGGAGGTTCTGCCTAATGTTGAAATGAAATTTCTTTTCATATGGTTTGAATCCATTGCTCTGGAGCATGAGGTACAGCGGGCCCTCCCTTTACGTGGGGGATCTGTTCTGGATCCCCCCACATAAGGGGAAATCCATGTATGCTTGTACCCCATTAAAAATAATGGGGCGCATGCTCACGGCTCAGGGCAGCGCATCCCCCCCCCATGCTGTGTGTGCCATTGCTTTGATTGGCGTACGGCTTCCACATAAGCTGGAAGCTGCATATAGTGCACCTGCATATGTAATTCACTTTTTCTCATTAAAAGTAGTCAGTGGCATGATAAGGGGGTGCACAGGATTCGGACTTCACCAGGTGACACCCTAAGGGGGGAGTGACACCACTGCTCTTCAAACATCTGCTTTTTTGCAAAAATGGGCTGTGACATTATTATTATTTATTAATCATGTGCATCCACAATCTCTCTCTCTCTCTGGCTTTTCTTCGTGAATGAAGATTCAGGAAGGACTCATCCCATGCTTTCTACAAGTGCATTGATAGCTAAAAAGGCCAATCCAAGATAAACAAGTCTGGTTGCAGAAAACACCGCAGAAAGTCTCCTTGGGTGATGTTTCAGCCTTGTGGTTCTTTCTGTGCTGTCGTTTCTCTTTGAGACTCGTTCGGCATGAGTTTTTGAAAAAGGCTGCAGCATTGTGGATAGTGCGTCTCCATGCCTCCCGATGCGAGGCCAGGGCAGACCATTGTTGGTGATCAATTTGGCCGAGCCTGCGATGTTGTTTCAGGGAGTCCTTGTATCTCTTCTTTGGAGCGCCCCTCTTATGCTGACCTGTGATGAGTTCACCGTAGAGTATTATGTTTGGGGAGGCAATGGTCCTCCATCCTAGAAACATGTCCTGCCCTCATATACTTTCAGGCTATATCGCTGTCATCTTTGACAAATATAGCATGCATATTATTTGCATGCATTCTGTATATAAATTTCAGCATGCTTCTTTCTATTTGCATGACTGTTTTTGATCCTGCCACAAGCTGATAGATCATTTTTATCCATCAAATGGAAGGGTGGCATTTTGGGGAATTCTGAAAAAAATATTTTGACCTTGCTGTTTTTTGAATTAGACTGGCCCCATGAATCAGTGGATTAATATGCAAAGTGTTCTTTTTGTTTTTGTTTTTTGCATTGCCAAGGGGAAACAACCTGATTTTTTTTAAACCCAAATAAGTATCACAGCATTTACTGATTAAGAAATAAAAATTATAGAGGATCTCTGACTTATTTGATATGAGCAATAGAAAAATACAAACTGTTTTGTATTTTTGCCACTAGGCTGCATTAACCAAAATATTTACCCACTACAGTTTCAGCCAGCGTGGTATAATGCTTTTAGTGTTGGACTAGGACCCTGAGAGACCAGGGTTCAAATCTCCGCTCAGTCATGCAAACTCTTAGCCTGAAAAGAAGACAGTGGCAAACCTGCTGTGAACAATCTTAATAAATAATAATAAATAAATAAAAGTTTTATTTATATACCGCGCCTTCCTTGGATCAGGGTGGTTTACATACATTATACATTATACATACAATAGGTTAAAAACAAGACAAAGCATTATACAATAAAAATAAAAACAACAAGCCCCATTAGCCCATCCTCATGGCCACGGAAGAGGAGGGAGGCCCTTAGGATTTTTATGGGGGGGAACGCTTGCTGGAATAAAAAGGTCTTCAGATCCTTTTTAAATTGGGCCAGGGAGGTAGTCGAGCGGAGCTCGGCGGGCAGCGTGTTCCAAAGGGCCGGGGCGGCGATGGAAAAGGTCCGCCTTGTGACGGAAGAGAGCCTAGCGCCCGGCACCTTCAGTAATAGCTGCCCTGATGTTCTGAGGGTGCCAGGAAAACCCAGTTATAGGAGAGTGCATTAGGGTTGCCATAAATTAGAAATGACTTGAATACACAAAGTTTGTTTAACATTGCATGAAAACCCCAGGTCACTTTCCCTGCTATTAAGGCTGGTGACATTTGAAAATTCCTAGACAAAACTAATAAATGCACGCTTATATACTTTTAGTGGATACTGGGATCCTTTTAATTTTAGTGGACAAAGTCAGGCAGAATCTTGTCTAAACAGAAAGAAAGAATGTCTGAAAAGGCTTCTGAGTTTGAAATAAAAATGTCATTTAAAGTCCAAAGAGTTATTTGCCAGAAGCAAACCTAGCCTAAGCTGTTTTGTATTTCATCCATGCTGGTTTTCTCATCTCTTATTTATACATGTGGTGCTAATGCCACCAGAGAATTTCCATTTATTATTCAATATACTTTGACTTCAAAATAAGCTAATTGTGACATTTGGACACTGTTAGGTTTAGAAAAAAGTGAGTCTTTTCATGCTTTTGCCTTAATGACAGCTATCATTTATGGGGTCTTTAATTACTGATGTTTCTAAAATGAGAAAATCCAGAACTCAGTTAAATCTATGCTATAACTGCTACAGTGTGACAGAAAATGGCACAGGAGGACACAAAGCGGATCTTGAAACAACTTTCGACAACTTTGTCAGGGCTGAATAACAATTTCCCTTCCCAAAACATACCATGTACCTTTGCTGTGCACTGCCAAAATTATTTTAGACTAAAATGGAGTGCTCTCTTAACACTGCTGCTGTGCCCTGGAATTTTAGTAATGCATCACACAGTTTTGTGGTGTGGCACTGAATGTGTCCCTATCCTAAAGTATTCTTGAATGGAATACCCCACTATCAAAATATCCTGGTCCCCATAAAGGGGCATAGAGAGAGGCTTCTGGTCCTCATGAAGAGGCAGCATGAATAATGCCATCTGGTAGTTCCATGTGTCAGTGCTCCTTTGATGAATAACTGATGCATAACAACATGAAACTAGATACAGATAGCGTGATTAGTTCCCACTCCCTGATGAGTGCAATTAAATGATCTAGTCCAAAAATATACTTTTATTCAATCAATCCAAAGGTCACAAAAATGGGAAAGTTTTTTTTTAAATCTCCAGGGGCCCTTTGCAAACATACTTCCATTTGTACATCTTCATCTGCTTTTATCATGTGTGTGTAAGCCTGCTTGTGTTCGCAGATCTTCCTTCCAAGCAACCATTCCAGTAGACTGTCATAAAGGGAGATATAATGGGACCTGTTCACACTGTGGAATTATATCCCTATGATTCCACTTTCATGGCCATTGCCATTATCCTATGGAAACCTTAGGTTTAAAGATACTAGAACTCACTTGTGGAAAATTTTAAATAACCCCTTCCTAAACTGCATATTCCAGGGTTCCATAGAATGCAGCCATGGTAGTTAAAATGAGATCATTGTGCTATAATTGACCAGTGTAAATAGACATATTTGGCTGTGTCCACGCAGATGGAAAAACCATCTTATCATTGGGGCTTTTGGATCCACAAAAAGGACAAGCTGTCTTCACACCTGGCACCCACAAAGAGCTGATAACTGGCAGCACTGCCTGGCCCCAGTCCCATTAAAACAAAGTATACACCGGAGGAACCACACAAACTAGTAACAGTGCTATGATGGGACTTTCCAGGTGGGAAGAAGTCAACAACTCATCAGGCCCATGGTACCTCCTTCTGACCTCTTCTGCCTGCTGACCGATGGTCCTCCTTTATCCCTGCGCCAACATACCTTCTGCACACTCAAGGGTTTCTCCCTGATTTTGAGCAAATGAGGACTCTTTTTTATTTTTGAAGAATTGCCCTGGAGCATGGATTGCACCCATTTTCTCCATACTGTCATATTGTGTGAAATAGGTCTCACCAGAATGCTCTCATTCTTTGCACATTAGGAAGATATAATAAACAAGACAAACCATTCTTACTTTCTGTTGGAACTAGAAGTCTTATTATCATTCACATGCCACTTTTTGCCTTATTCTGTCACACTCCAAGGTGGATTTCTTGAAACAGATTTCTTGACCTTGCATAGCAAAGCCAGCAAAATATATAGTTTGGGGCTGGAGATACACATATTTTGGCTTCATTTGTTTGAGAAGTGATGATATTCCTAACTGTTCCACCAGCAAAGAGATCCTTCATAAAGACTCCCGAAAATTTGTGGCAATTCTACAACATGCAAGAGTATTTCCACTTAGATATTCCCTAAATGGATGTAAAAATGTCAGTAAAATATACTTGAGTGGATTGTAGTAATAGCTTAAAATGAGACTGAAGGACAAGGTTATGATATATTGCAAGCATACCACAATATGGTAGCACTTCACAGAGATATGAAAAATATATGCTATATTGAGGTCGTGTGCCAGTTTTATATTATTTGAAGACATTTCATAACTTCCCATGTCCAATAATCAAAGTATGGAAGTGATAAAACTATAATTAAAAAGAAAACTGGTAAAAGCACATTATCTGATTGTGCTGCAATGCTAAAGCCTCTGTTTAATTAAATCAGTAGTCAATTTTCTGAAGAGGTCTTTTGGGAATTTTTTTTATTTTGTTTCATAAACTTAAATTAACTTAATGTAATTAAATAAATACAATGTATTTCTAAGGTAAATAAATCATATAATTATCCTTTTCAATCACAAATTAGAATTTCAGTTATAATTATAAGTTAATAAGCTAGTACCTCCTATAATTAAAATTTTTAAAGTATGTCATTTGTACTGATAACCAGTATGCAATAGTGTTCCTATATACAGTTGGAATAAATTCAGCTTGGGTCACTGTTTACTGGGACTCCAGTGACATCTTGAGGGGGAGAGAGGCCAGGCCTGGAAGACAAAGAGCCCTCCTCCAACCACCATCTTGAAGGGGAGAGAGGCCAGGCCTGGAAGACAAAGAGCCCTCCTCCAACCAACATCTTGAGGGGGAGAGAGGCCTTGCAATTTTTTGTATTGTTTTGCAATTTTACTGTACACCGCTATGATCACTGCGGAATAGCGGTCTATAAATACATATTATTATTATTATTATTATTATTATTATTATTATTATTATTATTATTATTATTATTT
>NC_056524.1:24020208-24058908 GCF_019175285.1 Sceloporus undulatus
AGGAAGAGATTATCTGGCCCAGTTTAGCCTTTGACAATATGCAGAATATAGTTTTATTTCAATGACAAACATTTTTGGAAGTTTATATCTCAGTTACCCAGGTTTCCAAGAGGTGTGTGATATCAATTGAGAGAATTATAAACTCACAACTATATTGAACAAGTCCTTCAACTCCCTATACTCTTTCTTTTGGCTTTCCTTATCAGCCCTATCCTGAAGTCCGCCCCCCCCCTTCACCTGTTCTTCCCTGGTTTATTATTGTATTATTTATTGTTAGTTACATATATATTCCATCTTTATTCCCATTAACTGCAGATGCCATGCATATCACATCTCTCTCCTCCACCATGTTTATTTTCATAAGAGTCCTGGGAAGTCTGTAAAGCTGAGGAGGAGGGGAGAGATCAGGGTCACACAATGAGTTTCATGGCTTAGGGCATAACTACACTAAAAAACTAAAGCAGTTTAATAGCACTATAACTTCCTTACAGAATCCTGGTATTTGCTGTTTGGTGAGGCACCAGCACTGTCTGACAGCCCAGGCTGAATACCTCATCACACTACAGAGCTCAGGATTCTAAAGGATGGAGATCTGTAGTTTAAAGTGGTGTTGATATGTTTTATTTCTACAGTGTGGAAAATTTCTTACGACTGGGGACTAACATTTGGAGTTTGCACATTATTCTCCTTTGCTTTAATCACCACACCACCACCACAGTCTCCATAACCTCCTAAGGCCAACCCTGGATAAGATGGAAGGGAGAAACAGACAAAAAGAAACAAACAAGGCTTTCAAAAGAAGGTATGCCTGCCTGCTTTTCATATGATGTTTTCTACATATGCAGAAAACATCATACGATGAGAAGGTCTAGAAGGAGGAGGAGGAGTGAAAATAGGAGGAAAGAACATCACCCATACTGGCAGCAGTGGCATCACTTTGTGGGGGTGGACCACACCAGGTGACACCCTTAGTAGGGTGATACCACTTCCCCAAACATCTACATTTTGGCAGAAATGGGCTGTGGCATTCAGCTGCTTCGCTTTAAAATGCTTTAAGAGATGGTGGGAATTAGAGATGAAGCTCAATGGAAGGAGAAAGGAGAAGCCCCAGAATTCGTTAAAATAAAAATTTCAAATTTAATTTTTTGAAAAAAATTATTTTTTTAAAAAAAAATATTATTTTAAAATTTTCTTTAAAAACATCACATTTTAACCAAATCTCCACTACGTATATTTAAATACATTTACATTGTGTGTATGATATTTTATTTTGAAGGTATAATTTTAATTTTGCTGGTTTATGCCATAGCTATTAGCATTACATTCAATGGTATATGGGAATTACAATTTATGAGTAACAGTGCAAAAAAAAAAAAAAGGCATTACTAAGGATTCTGTATGGTGTGAAATGGAAGGTCAGTGGCAGGGATGACACCATGAGTTACTGCACCAAGTGACACCAATCCTAGTGATGCCACTGATAGGCAGATGAAATACCACTTGTATGTCACTAATTGAAAACATCATAGACATGGAACAAATACTAAGAAAAGTTAAGGAAGAAAGTGAAAAGGCAGGCCTTACTGCCAAACATAATGAAAACAGAGGAGCTACATTAATTCAATCTAGATAATGAAGAAATTAAAATAGTTAAAGATTTCCCATACTTTGGATCAAACATTAATCAAATCAGAGACTGCAGTCAAGAAGTAAGATGAAGATTAGGAATGGGAAGGGCAGTCATGAAAGAACTAGATAAGATCATGAAGTGTAAAGATATAAAACTGAGCACTAAAGTTAGGATTGTCCAAGCCATTATATTCCCCAGTATCATGTACAGATGTGACAGCTGGACAGTGGAGAAAGACAACAAAGAAAACCAGCTCATCTAAGAAATGGTGCTGGAGAAGAGTGCTCAAGATACCACGGACAACCAATAAGATAAAGAAATGAGTCCTTGAACAGATTAAGCCAGAACTCTCCCTGGAAGACAAGATGGCAAAACTGAGGCTGTTGTACTTTGACCACATCATGACAAGGGATGACAAACTAGAAAATACTATGATGCTAGGGAAAGTGGAGGGCAGTATAAAGAGAGAAGGACCTCACAGCAGATGGATAGACTCAATAAGGGAGGCCACAGGCCTGGATCTCTAGGACCTGAGCAGAGCAGTGGGGGATGGAGGCCTTGAGGATGTCTCATCCACAGGCTCACCATGAGTGGGGGACCAACCCAAGGGCAGTTAACAATAACAACAACATGCCTTCCTGGCTTATCCCTTCTAGTTTGGGAATTGGCCAAGAGTTACAGACGAATGTGATCAAAATATAAAGGCATTGTAAATCCCAGGGTTCCATAGGATACTACCAGGGCAGTTAGAATGCAATCATACCATGATAACTGTGTAGTCTGAAAAAGCCTCAGATGAGCAAACTTTTCCTGAGTGGAACTGTTTGGAGAGTTGTTGCTTTCTTAATATGTGCCAGTTCAAATTTGGGATTTCTGCATTAGATCTTTAGATGCCTAAGAAAATATATACATGTTTAGCATGCCTTCCAGTGTTTCACAGATGAAAATTGAGACACATGTGGCCAAGCAACATCAGAGTGATCAAGATGGCAAAAGTGATCACTGAGGAAGAATACAGACTCTGCAGCAGGCTGTAGTAGTTTGCTTTTGCATGAATCTATTGTGAAGGCAATATCCTATGCCTTCTATCCTCTTGTCCCTGCAGAATGAATTGAGTGCCAACTACTTTTGCGATTTTTTTCCATCAGGTGAAGTAAGTTGATGACAAAAGGGAAAGTGGAAGGAGGAGAGAACAACTGGCAAATTTTAAAAGTGGAAAAGTGCTATAACAGGGGATTAATTGGGATTAATTTCTCTGAAGTTGCCAGCCACAGATGCTGGTGAAACGTCAGGAAGAAACTCTTATAGAACATGGCGACATAGTCCAAAAAACTAAGGGTGCTGGCCATGAAAGCCTTTGACTTCACATTCATTGGGACTATCCATACCAAATTGGGAGACTTAGGAGGTACAGTGCAGAATGTTGGTTCACCTGACATATATGTAGTGAAGGTGCTAAATGCCAATGAACAGACTCCACTATTATTTCTGTGTTACTTACTTTCATTAATTTAAAACCGCACTTGAAGCCCAGATGATTCTGAAACGTTATTTTGCTTCCAAATTAAGTGACACAGCTGTACTGATGGGACCTCATATTTTCATTGTTCTTGGAGTAGTTGTGTTTCATAAGTGACCATCTATATTTAATTGATAAGTTTAGAATAATAACAACCAACAAGTTAAATTATTACCCACGTCTTCTTACTTGTGCATAGATATGTATAAAATTGATTTTTCTATCATGATACTTTTTAATTTTAATTCTGATTAGATGTGGGAAAGGTCAGTGTGCTGTAAAACCTTGCTTAGACATGAAAACAAAAACAATGATCACAGATGATTTGCATAACTTTAAAGTTGAAAATGAAGACATTGAAATAATTCAAGATTTCCCATACCTTGGCTCAGTCATTAATCAGAATAGAGATTACAGTCAAGAAATCAGAAGAAGACTAGGACTAGGAATGACAGTTATGAAGGAAATGGACTAGATCCTGAAGTTTAAAGATATATCAGTGAATATTAAAGTTGGGATGGTCCATGTCATTGTTATTTCTTATTTCTATGTATAGTTGTGAATGCTGGACAATGGAGAAAGTTAATAGGAAGAAAATCAGATCATTTGAAATGTGTTTCTGGAGAAAAGTTATAGGGATACTGTGGACAGCTTAAAAGACAGACAAATAGGTCCTAGAGCAAATCAAGCTTGAACTCTCCCTAGAAGCTAAGGATGACTAAACTGAGACTGTTGTATTTCAGCCATATCATGAGAAGACATGATTACTTAGAAAAAAATGGTAATGCTTGGAAAAATAGAAAAGAGGAAGACACAGAATATCAGATGGATAGACTTAATCAAGAAGGGCATGTCCCTGAGTCTGCAGGAACTGAGCAGAGCTATTGAGGATAGGGTGCTGCAGAGGTGTCTCATTCACAGGGTCACGATGAGTCGAAGGCAGTTTACAACAGCCAATAAGCTGATTCTGGCTTCTAGCTACTGTTTATTTTTCCCAAGGATACAATTGTTTTTATTATTTCCTCCACACACACACACTCCAACCCTGCAAGGATGGTCTTACTCTCTATGTGTCACCTTTTGCAGTAGGTTGTAATCAATCCTCCTCCTTTTCTTTTTAGTAGTGTGGAACCCCACTGCAATGTTGGGAGCTGTTGACAGAGAATAGAATTTCAAATGAGTGCTTTGTGTGATATGCTCCTCTTCAATATTTTAGAGTAAATGTGGCTTCCCTTTCAGTCCTGTGGGTTGTTGATGCCTTGGCATCACCTCTAATGACTCCATCCTCCATGTCACCATCCTTACTGAATACTAGCCTTTACTACCCAGAAAGGTTCCACATGCCCATACTTTCTAATGTTCACTGCAAATCATTCAGTCCATCTTTGCATTTGAAAGATGCTTCTGCAGCTATCTGCAGTAGTGAACTGCTGAATAAGATTCAGATGCTTTTGTATCCTAAGGAACATTTGTTATAGTGGAGTGCCAGGAGGGAAAAATATTTGACAGCAGTGGCCGTCAGCCCAGGTTGTTGTGTCTAGAGGTACCTGTTACTATTATATACATGGTTTCACTCCATTGAACATTTTCTGGTCTGTTGTGAAAAGATACAAGCTCTCACTGGGAAGAAAAGCTGTTTCCTCAGCTTCAGCATTTGCTAGTAAGTACGGGCTGGCTACAAAACTCAGCAGCAATACAGAGTGCAGTTCAAAGCACTGAAATCACACTGAACTCACTGCCACTTAAATGACCATAGCTGTTTTGTGTTTTCCTATTGTGACACACCCTAAAAATGTTACATAACTGTTGTGACAGATTGTCAAGTTGGTCAGTACAGATCTATGTTCACTTCCATTTCAGACTTTTAGATGGCAAGCATATAGATTCTTACCTAGGTACAGAATGAATTTAATTCAGTGGGGCTCCACGCTTTCAGGCTTTAGTGTTGGCAAATGATTGAAGCATTCCTTGAAAAATCAAGCATTACATACAAACATTACATACTACTCCAGCCTATTAACATTTGGGGTGGTGTTTGAAGGCCTCTGAGGATTAAAAAGTTGTGAGAACTCATCTCAGTTATGAATGAAATAGATGGCAAACCATCCCATTTTTGAGGCTAACCATACTACTGCTAGCAGTATAGGGCACATTAATAAAATGGATCTACCTTTGTATTACTGAAATTAAATCCAAATGCCTCAAACATCATTGTTTCCTATGAATGCAAATTATTGGCATCAGTGTTGTCACAATACTTATTTGGACAATAGCGTCTATAAACCTAGTACTTCTTGAGCTGATATGGGGGAAATAGCAGGGTGTTTTCCCAGTGAGCCAGGGACCAGAGCCATATATGCTTGAAGCTCACCATTGAATCAACAGTGCATGGAAGAACAGTGGACCATGAATCACAACTTTGAGTAACACGGTATTAACCTGAAGCTGGCTATGGCAGGGCTGAATAGCAAATCTGTAGATGGGTAGATCCATAGCCCCCTCCGGGGCAAGCAAGTACCTTAGATGTAATGAGTCTAGGAAGAGATGGGAATTGTAGCTGTCTGTGTGTTGTTGAACTGCAAATCCTAGCAGTCCTAGCCAGGCAGTGGTGAAGAGTGTTGGGGGCTGAAGTACAAGAGTATCTGGAAGGCCACATGATTCCACCCCAGATGTCAGATGGAAGGATTCTCTTTATAGTTAAGACTTTTGTTTATTCTCTCTGACGATTCTACAGACTTCAGAATCAAAAAGCATAGCAGTCACCATAACATTCCTCTGAGATGGATGGATTTTTAATGATTAATATCCCCACTATAGATTTATAGAAATGGTTAAACTATGGATATAGAAAGGAGCTTTCTGGCGTCAAGGTTTTGTGTGAGAGAGAAAATACTGAACAGGATTTGCAGTAGAAATGTTAATAGAACAAGTTGACCTTTGTAAGCATCAAGGCATCTAGTTTGCTTTGAAAGCCTAAAACAATTAGGAACAGCATCTTTGGATGAGGGAAATAACACATAACACATAAGGAGTGATGGAATATTCCAAATGAGTCAAAATGTATTTTTAATATTCAAAATTCTGTGTCCTGATTGTATAAAAGTTTTGTACATTTTCACTTTGAACCAGCCAATATAATGTATTGTTAGGGGCCTTCTTGTTTGAATTCCTATATGAACAGCCATTTTCTTTGGTTCTTTGCCTCAGTTCTTTGGAATTTAATTTCCACTGAGGACTTTTGCCAGCAATAAACAATTTTTGGATTCTCAGCCTTCTGGGTCCTGTTGTCCCTCTGCTCTGTCAAGCCAGTGGACTTAGTGAGAGAAAGTCCAGGCTTTATGAATCCCACAACACCTCAACCTTCTCTTATGGCTTGACAGAATAGAGAGAGAAGCTAGAACACACTAGTTCCCAACTAAAAGAATAGCATTGCAGTAGAAGTGGGTACATTGTCTCTGGAATGTTGTGCCAGGATTAGTAAAAGTTCAGTGTGACCTAGGGATTTGTAGTTTTGTGAGACATTTAGCCCTTCCTGTGAAGCACTCTGGTGCCCCAGCAAACTAAAAATCCTAGAATCCCATAGCATTGAGCCACAGAAATTAAAGTAGTGTCAAACTGCTTTATTTCTGCAATGTGGCAGCAGACCTAGATGCTATGTGGGCAATTTTATATGCTAGGGAATCCTTTCAACAAGCTGTGCCATGATGTCTGTGAACAGTACATATACTAGTCTTTCATATGCACATTCCAATCACTATATGTGGTGGCTCAGTTCACTTTGGTGAGTATCCCAAAGGGCAATTTGGTAAGAATCCCAAGGCTTCCTGTAGCCTAGATACTAGTGCATTATTGTGACTATCATTGTGATCTGTTACCAGCATAATAATACACAAAGTAGTACACAACTAGGAGTGTTACTGCAACATGGATTATGTACCTAATTTTAGAAACTCTGCAAAGAGCTAATCAGTAGAGCTTTAGTCTTGGTGACAAGGTGTTTTCTTGAAAAAATATTGAATAATGGTGGTGTGCTCATATTTGTGCTTCTGGGAAAGGATCCACAGGTTGACCTCTGCTGGTGGAATGGTAGAATTGAAAGGAACTTTGAAGGAAATGACACCCTGTCCACTGAATGCCTTCAAAACCAATTCTGGGTGGCTGGGAAACTGTCCAGAATTGATTTGGGGAAATGCAGAGCAGGGTGGGGGGGGGGAGAAATTTCCAAACATTTGGCCAGCATAATGTTGGATTTAGCCCACAGGGACTGGGAATTCAGCCAGTGTGTGACCATTCAGAAAGCTGTTGACGAGTTTTTCTTTTTTTACATATTTTTCTTTTACTAATTAGCCTGAATGACTCCAGCTTTAAAAGAGACAGGGACAAAAACTATCAGGAAACAACAGTAGCCTTCACACCTCTCCCTCTGTCTCATTTTTGGATATTGTTAGTGTTGCAAAGTTTTTGTCTGTATTGCTAAACCACAGGACACCTGTTTCCTCTTAGTATCTAGGACTTGTTTACAGAATGAAATTTCTGGTCTTTTGCCACAATACATCAGTAGCCAGCATAGATAAAATTACCAAGAGTGATGAAAAGCAGAATGTGAAAATGCCCTGAATACGTTAATTATCCTTGAAATTCACTGCAGTCTCTCAATTTGCCTTTTATGTCTGCCTGAGCAAGAGTTTTGTGAAGCCCAGAGTCTTGTATTCTATTTCCCCCATGGGCAGTAAACCTATTTCCTTGCCTACTTTTGAATCTGGCTTCATTTCAAACTGATAAATTTCAAGCTGATAAATCAGCTTCATTTTCAGTGTCTTTACAACTCCAGCTTAGACAGATGTGCACTTCAGTACAAGAGATAATTGGTGAAAGAAATATATTGATTGCTAGCTTCTTTTTTTATCTAAGCTTCATCAGAAAAGTGCATCATTGAGAGAATTTTTAAAGAGTGGTATTCCCATGTCCCTCCAAAATGAATCTTCACCCCCTCTAGAACTTTATTGAGAAGTTATGAGAGAATCATAGAATCACAGACTTGGAAGAAACCACAAGGGCCATCCAGTCCAGGAATACACAGTCAAATCACCTCCGACAGATGGCTATCCAGCCTGTTTTAAAATCTCCAAAGAAGGAGACTCCACCACATTCTAAGGCAGTGCATTCCACTGTCAAACAACTTTTAAAGTCAAGAAGTTTTTTCCAATGTTTAGGTGGAAATTCTTTTCTGGTAATTTGCATCCATTGCTTCATGTCCAAGTTTTTGGAGCAGCAGAAAACAAGCTTGCTCCATCCTCAATATGACATCCCTTCAAATATTTAAACATAGCTATCATGCCATCCCCTCACCTTCTCTTCTCCAGGCTAAACATACCCAGCTTCCTAAGGCATTCCTCATAGGGCATGGTTTCCAGACATTTCACCATTTTGGTCACCCTTTTCTGGACACACTCTAGCTTGTCAGTGTCCTTCTTCAATTATGGTGACTAGAACTGAGAGCATAGTAAGAAACATTATTTTGGCACATGTTGCAGAGAAGGTGAATACTACTGTGTGCTAAACCCAACTAAAATACAGATATACCTTCATTAATAAAGTAGATGCATCCTTGGGCATTGGTTCTTTAACAGAAACTTTGGTATCCTATGCAGAAATAACATGGAAAGAATAGGAATAGGTTCCTACACTACAAAAAAATTTCACAGTGTTTCAGCAAACTTTTCATTTGAAACTAAGAATTTGCACATGTGAATTGAAACAACCATATTATGTAAGGTGTGCAGACTGGTCTCCCCTTTTCTTTCTGTTTTGTCTTCCATACATGTTCAGTAATGTATTCTGAAAGCTGATGCTTTTTACCTTGCCTGTTGTAAGGAGGTGCATGTAGCTACAGGGCGACTGGATAGAGCGGAATCCCACTCTTCCTTAGCACAAGTGTTATTGCGTTGATTACTGCAGATACACTCTGGCAACCTGACACCAAGAGTGTCTTTGTCCAGGCTTCCTTCATTTTTCTCTCAAGGTTGATGCTGCTAAAAACATCCAGCTAAATAGAGGACCAGGAGGAAAGGGTGTAGACATATAAAGACTATGTAAAAAGTAGCTTCTTTGTCTAATAATAATAATAATAATAATAATAACTTGTTTTATTTATATACCACTATTCCAAAGATCATAGCGGTGAACAGCAAGTAAGCTAATTAGCAAGTAAGCTAATTTGCCCCCAACAGTCTGGGTACTCATTTTAGCGACCTCGGAAGGATGCAAGCCTGAGTCGAGCTTGGGCCCTTTTGCTGGTCTTGAACTCGCAACCTTGTGGTTTCAAGTGAATGGCTGCAGTACAGGCATTTAACCACTGTGCCACCAGGGCTCCATATGCTTTGTTAACAATGGCATACCTGTCCTGGGTTAAAATTCCTTCTCAGCTTTATCAACTAATAGCAACCTGCATTCATATCTACAGAAAGAGGGCATGCAAAAAGAGAACAGGGAGGGTGATCTTAGCACTTGGGCTGGCTTGTATAGGGAGATACAGTCCTTCAAATAGTCTGGACTTAAGCTCTTTAGGGCTTTAAAAGCCAAAACTAGCATCTTGAATGTTGCCTGGAAACAGACCGGTAGCCAATGTAGCTGTTTCAGCAGGGGAGTGACATGACCCCTGTAGCCATCTCCAGACAACAGCCTGGCTGCAGCATATTGCACCCACTTCAGTTTCCAAGGGCAGCCCCACATAGAGTGTATTACAATAGTCAAATAGGATGTAATCAAGGCATATGCCACTGTAGCCAGATCAGACATCTCAAGGAATGGGTGCAGCTGACGCACTAGTTTTAACTGTGCAAATGTACTCCTGGCCACAACTGAAACCTGGGCATCCAGGCTCAGATCTGAATCCAGGAACACACGCAGGCTGTGAACCTGAGATTTCAGGGGGAATGTAACCCCATACATCACAGGCTGAATCCCTACTCCCTGATCTGCCTTACAGTTGACTGGAAGCACTTCTGTCCTGCCTGGATTAAGTTTTAATTGTTCACCCTCATCCAGTCCATTACTGACAGCAGACACTGGTTCAATATAGGGACAGCTTCCTTGGAGTCAGATGGAAAGGAGAGATAGAGTTGGGGACACCGCACCCCAAAACTGATGACCTCTCCCAGCAATTTCATGTAGATGTTAAATAACATGGAGGTCAGCTAGGGGATCAAACAGGAATCCCCCAACACCACCTTCTGAGTTTGCCCCTCCAAGAGTTTTCCCCATTGTAAGACAGTGCCCCCAGGTCTCATTCAAGAAAGGTGACCTAGAAGGATACCATGGTTGATGGTAGCAAAAGCTGCTGAGAGTTCCAGCAAACCCAACAGGGACACACTCCCCCTGTTCAGTTCCCTGTCTAGGTCATCCACCAATGTAACCAAAGCTGCTTCTGCCTCATAGTCCAGTCTGAAGCCAGATTGAAATGGATCCATTTCATCCAAGAACCTCTGGATCTGGGAGGCCACCACGCATTCCAACACCTTGCCCAAAAAGGGGATATTTGAGACTGGCTGATAGTACTCCAATCTGGAAGGATCTAGGGAAGATTTTTTTTTTCAGTAGTGGCCTCATCACAGCTTCTTTTAGACAAGCTGGGAACTTGCCTTGCTGTAATATGGGATTCACTACTTCCCTTACCCCCTCTGGCTCCTTTCAACAACCAAGATGGGGATGGATCCAGCATGCAAAGAAAACTATAATTTCAAGTCTTCTCTTGGAAATCCTGCCTCCAAGAGGTAATCATAGCTGCAGTTCAAATGGGACTTTAACTTCCTCCTAAGGCTCTTGTGGTCCCTTCCAAATCTAAGACTGCATCTGCACTGCAGAAATAATGCAGTTTAACAGAATGCCTTAACATTGAGCCATGACAGTTAAATTGGTATCGAACTGCATTATTTTCCCAGTGCAGATGAAACCTAAGGGCTTTATCACACCAGCCCTTTTCACACTGTAGTCCTGCAACCTAAAATAAAATGATAACATACCAGTATAGGAGCAGCCAACATCAAATGCCTTCCTGGGGCTGCTGCCGGCATTGAGTTCCATTCCTGTTCTCTCCATTAATGCACACCTACTTCTCTCATGCCTCATTTGGCATGCCTTTTGGTGTTTTTCATGCTATTTTGGAGGTCCACTGCCCTAATCTACTCAATTCTTTAAACTTCAGGGCTCCAGAGTTCTGAAATAATAATATAATAATAAACTTTTATTTGTATACCGCTTTTTCTCCAGATCAAAGCGGTTCACATGTGTCACAATAAAGTACATCAACAATTACAAATATTACAATTTTTTTTTAAAACAGCATATTAAAACAGTCAGGGTCATCAGATACTCTTAATCTATTAGGGGACACATTCTCTATGACGAGTCGGGAGGAAATGCTATCCGGAAGAGATAGGTTTTCAATGCCTTCTTGAAGGCTTCCAGTGTGGAGCTAAGTCGAATCTCTTCCGGGAATGCATTCCAGTATTGGAGCACTGAATAAGCTCTTTGGTGAGTTACTGTTAATCTCACCTTTGGGCATTCAAGTACATATTTCCCTGATGTTCTAAGGGTGTGGGGCAGATTATGTAGGGAGAGGCGCTCCCTCAAGTAACTCGGGCTCAAGCCATATAGGGCTTTATAGGTAACAACCAACACTTTGTATTGCGTCCAGAAGCTAATTGGCAGCCAGTGTAGAGATTTTAAAACTGGTGTTATATGGTCAGTTCTTGAAGTTCCAGCGACCAATCTGGCTGCGGCATTTTGAACTAGTTGAAGCTTCTGGACCTGGTACAAAGGTAGCCCCATGTAGAGCGCATTACAGAAATCCAAACAAGAGGTTACCAGTGCATGTACTACCATTTCAAGGTCCCTTTGGTCCAGACAGGGACACAGCTGCGGATCAGCCGAAACTGGTACCAAGCACTCCTGGCCATCACATCCACTTGGGATGAAAGCTGTAAAAATGAGTCCAGGAGTACTCCCAAACTGTGGATCTTGTCCTTTAGGGGGAGCATAACCCTGTCCAGGACTGGATGGCAAATTTCCCTGTCTAGATTTGGGGCACCTATCGTGAGTACCTCTGTTTTCTCTGGATTCAACTTGAGTTTGTTTTCCTTCATCCAACCCATTACTGATCCCAAGCAGGCATCCAGAGGAGAGGTGCCGTCCTTAGTCACTGCATCAGTCGGAGACATGGAGAGATAGATCTGAGTGTCATCAGCGTACTGCTAACACTGTACTCCATGTCTCCGGATGATCTCTCCCAGTGACTTCATGTAAATGTTAAATAGCATGGGGGACAGAATGGCGCCCTGAGGGACGCCTGATGTCAGCTCTCTTTTTCAAGAGCAACTGTCCCCCAGCTTCACCATCTGAAACCTTTCTGAGAGGTAGGATCGGAACCACTGGAGTGCAGTGCCCCTGATACCCAACTCTCCCAAGCATTCCAGAAGGATACCATGGTCGATGGTATCGAAGGCCGCAGAGATGTCCATGAGCACCAGCAGGGTTACGCTTCTCCTGTCGATGCCCAGACGAAGATCATCGACTAAGGCGACCATGGCAGTCTCAACTCCATGTCCAGCTCTGAAGCCAGTTTGAAATGGGTCCAGATAATCGGTTTCATCCAAGACAGATTGGAACTGAAAGGCGACTGCCCTCTCAATCACCTTGCCCAAGAATGGTAATAAGGAGACCGGTCTATAATTACATCTCAGCAGGGGATCCAGGGAGGGTTTCTTCAGAAGGGGTTTTACTATTGCCTGTTTTAAGGCCGATGGAAATATCCCCTCTCGAAGAGATGTATTTACTATGAGATGTAATGTAGTTTTTATAGTATGAGACCAGTTGATTTTTTTTAAAGGAGGGAAGGGGGAGGAGGGAAAGGGGGAGAGGAAGGGACAATGACACCACATGACAGCCAGTCATGCTACTGCCACAGGAATGGCTCTCTGCACCTGCAGCAATGCACAATTGACATTTCATTCATGGGTTTCCCCCGTGAATAAAAGGCACAGATGAGGGATGAGGCAGCTTCAAGAAGGAAGTGGCGTTGTGTGATCAGTGTCACCGATGCCGTTTCCTTCCCATGGGAATCACAGCTTTAAGGCTGCATGTGATAAAGCCCTAAGAGTCTATTTTATGATAATTTTATGATTCTTCATGCAGGGCACAGAAGAATCACCCAGGAAATGGATGCTCATGCTTGCCTATGGCGGAGCGGAGTATATCATCTTGCTTCTAGAGTTATCTTCCTTCCTTCCTTCCTTCCTTCCTTCCTTCCTTCCTTCTTTCCTTCCTTCTTGCAGTTAATTAATTAATTTCACTTAGTAGGAAGTTAATCCTCCTTTTTCTTCAATATATGCTTTCCTGGCAATGAATTTCCTCATAAAAATTCTGATTTTGCATCCCTTTTCCCCTTTTAAAGTTTATTTTCTTACTTCATCTTTATTCCTTTTATAAATTTTCTCCCCTTTTTTCTCTTTAGGGATTTTTCTTCTTTCCTTAGACATACAGTGTTTTCATCTATATTCTTTTTATAATTTTATGCGCACTTTACCACAATCTGTTTAAAACAGTTTAGTATCATTTTCCTACTATATTTTACCCTCTCAGTACCAGATACTAGCTTGTCATTCTTTTTAAAATGTGCTTTACTTTACTCTCACAAAATACTACAAAAGCTTGGAAGAATGATCTGCAGTTTTAATTTATAATTTAATCTGTAATCAAACATCTTCCAGCTGCAAATTTCATCACTGACCCATTTTTCATCACTGCCACAACTGTTAACTGTTTCTAAAATTATTCCCCAGTGGAACAGCATTGCACATGTGCAGTTTTGTTACAAAGGCTGACTTAGTTCAAGAAAACCATTTTATTTAGCCGGTATGTAGATATTCACATTTACTGCCTACCAGGAGTTACTGACCACATTTTGGACTAACGAGTTGTATTCTATTTAAGAGTCTAGTGCCTGCTCTACACATAAATGTATTATGCGAATTGCTATGCATTTCTGCACATTCACATTAGCACATTATTGTCTTCACTTTCCTGTGCAAATTCGCATCTATTTGTCTTCCCTCTGATAAAAATACAAATGCAAACTGGACAGATGACCACATATTGAATGATGCATTCTTGCAGATACATGCAGGTGTGCCAGTAAAAATGACCAATTGTTTTCACTGGAGTTTATGGAGTTCTGCCCCTCATCCCCCCAAAGCCCAAATTCCCTTCGAATTCCAACAAGTTCTGGGCACCACAATTCAAAAAGGACATTGAGAAACTGGAGCGTGTCCAAAGGAGGGCGACTAAAATGGTGAAGGGTTTGGAAACCATGTCCTATGTGGAACGACTTAGGGAGCTGGGGGTGTTTAGTCTGGAGAAAAGAAGCTTAAGAGGTGATATGATAGCCCTGTTTAAATATTTGAAGGGGTGTCACATCGAAGAGGAAACAAGCTTGTTTTCTGCTGCTCCAGAGAACAGGACCAGGAACAATGGATTCAAGCTGCAGGAAAAGAGATTCCACCTCAACATTAGGAGGAACTACCTGACAGTAAGGGCTGTTCGACAGTGGAACAAACTCCCTCGGGGTGTAGTGGAGTCTCCTTCTTTGGAAGTCTTTAAGCAGAGGCTGGATGGCCATCTGTTGGCGATGCTTTGATATGGATTTCCTGCATGGCAGGGGGTTGGACTGGATGGCCCTTGTGGTCTCTTCCAACTCTATGATTCTATGGCCCTATACAGACAGGCCAAAATAAAGCTGCTTTGGGTCACTTGGGAGGTATGGTGTTTCAATGATGCATGTGTCCTAAGAGTCTGGAAGCTGCACCAAAGCTGCATTCCAGTCCTTAGGACTGGAGTGTGGCTTTGGTGCGGCTTCTGGACTCTTAGAAGGCATGTATCATTTCAACAGCATACTTGCAAAGTGACTCGAAGCAGCTTTATTTTGGCCTGTCTGTATCAGGCCTATGATTCTAAGTTTACTGCTCAGGAAAAGTAATAGGGGGATAAAACCAAGAGCTTTTCCTGTGCAAATTCAGACCAAGAGGATAACAGAAGGCCATAGAAATGCTAAGGGGTAAAACACTGAATACAAAGTTATACATGGTAGAGAAAAGGACGTGGCAAAAGAAATGACGCTGCCATTGATGCTTCTTGTAGAAAAAAGAGAACAGGAGTGGGAGTTTAAGTCAGTAGCCTATATGCAGCGAAACTGTTTGGAACTGAAAGATAAGTAGCCTAAGGTGATTCTAACGACCTACCCTCCAATACCAGCCTGCCTCTGTTGCTGTAGTAACACTAAGCCACTTTCTAATAATATACAAGATAGGATTTTAAAGCAAATCGATGCAAAAGAAATTGTGTCATTATGTACTGGATAAAAGTAAGCAGTGAAACTTTTTAACAGAACAGAAAATCTGTGGAAATGACCTCCTGTAACAGGTATGGATCTTTGCTAATTAAATAGGTAAGCAAGGCAAATGTAACAAACTGCTTTGTGGAAAGAAACTAAAGCATGGACTAGGGATGAGAAAGGAATTTTACAGTATCCATGAAGTCAAGCTGTTTGATGAAGAAGACCTACAGTTCCCCATCATCCCCCCAACAATGTGTCAAGGGTCAGTACCATGTTTGTGCCCACTGGCTATAGTTGCTTCTTTCTTTCCTGGAAACTTGCCACAGGCTAGCAGCTGATGATGGTTCATGGACTGACATCAATCCATGGACCACCTGTTTCAGTAACACTGCATTAGGTGGCCAGGTTCTCTTGACTGAAATACACAGTCATTGAATTTCAGTAGCAACAGACTCCAAGTTGCTGAAACTGAACTTTTTGTGTGACACATGGTTCTTGAATCTTAGTAGCAACAAAATCAAAGTTCCTGAAACTGAACTTTTTATGTGGCAATGACATTTAAGAAGGGTGGGGGATTACTGTAGTGATAACCAATGACACCCCTCTCTCCTATTTTTGACATGAGAAAATATTCATTGTCATAATATATGGTAGCAGAAGCAGTAGAATCATAGAATCATAGGATCGTAAAACTGGAAGAGACCACAAGGGCCATCAAAGTTGCTGTTTAAGCTGTTCCACAGCCAGAAATTCCTTATGTCTTTCTTGAATATTACTACTAAATTAAGCTATTATAATGGTAAGCTTTGCATCACCCCTGATGGCAGCAGCTTTAGAGATCTGGTGCGTCAACATTGAAAGAAGGGATAATCCTGACCTTCTTTCCCCAAGGTTTTCAACACTTTTTCATTATAGCTACTGCATCAAGCATAGTACTTGGTTTCTTTGCCCAGAAGATAAATTCTACTGCAAATAGAAAAGTAGAGGCATAAGATGCTTCTCCAATGTCTCAGCCCTGTCACAATATGGGCAGCATATTTGATGACAGCTGAAGCGGCCAAACAGTTTTCAACTGCAGCTGTGTATAGAGCACATTACAGAAATGTATTTCTGTGGTTATGAAAATTTCAATAATTGTTGCCTTATCAACATGGTTACTGAAGTTGTTCACTGAAGAAATTGGTGAAAGTTGGTCCTGGCCATTGATGTGGACGAGGCTTAGAAACTAGGAGTTAGTGCTGTTATTTGCTGTCAAGTTGGCTTTGACTTTTGGTGACACTGTGAATGAGAGACCTCCAGGATACTCTATCATCAATAGATTTACATAGTTCTGTAAATTCAGTTCTGTGGCCTCTTTCTTTGGCCTGTTACAGACTGCCAAAATAAAGCTGCTTCGGGTCTCTTTGGAGGTATGCTATTTAAATGATGCATGGGTCCTACATGAAGGCCAGCAAGGTCAAGTCAGATATGGCGATGCTCTCTCGGAGCCCTTTCTAATAACTAATGATGTAAAACAAGGTTGTGTTCTTGCTCCAACTTTATTTACAATCTTCTTCAGCATGATGCTCCAAAGGGCTACGGCAGATCTCAAGAGAAGAAGATGGCATTTATATACACTACCATACTGATGGTAGCCTGTTTAACTTCAGCCGCCTGAGGGCCCGCACTAAGACTCTAAACTATTTAGTCCGTGAGCTGCTTTTTGCTGACGATGCTGCCCTCGTTGCCCATACGGAAGCAGCTCTGCAGCGCCTCACATCTTGTTTTGCAACAGCTGCAGAGCTCTTTGGGCTGGAAGTCAGTCTGAAGAAAACGGAAATTCTCTACCAGCCGGCACCTCAGGAAGAACACTACCATCCCCACATCACCGTAGGCACATCTGTGCTTAAGTCCGTCCAGCAGTTCACCTACCTGGGAAGCATCATCTCCTCAGATGCCAAGATTGATAAAGAGATCAATCACAGACTGGCAAAGGCATATAGCATATTTGGAAGGCTTCACAAAAGAGTCTGGAGTAACAAACACTTGAGGCGAAGCACAAAAATCAGTATGTATAGAGCCATTGTACTGTCTATTCTCCTCTATGGGTCTGAAACATGGGTCACCTATCGCCAACACCTACGAATCCTTGAACGCTTTCATCAGCGCTGTTTACGCACAATTCTAAATATACATTGGACTGACTTTGTGACAAATGTTGCTGTCCTCGAGCAAGCAGGGATCACCAGCATTGAGGCCATGCTATTGAGGACGCAGCTGCGATGGGCAGGACACATGTCTAGGATGATGGACCATCGCTTCCCCAAAATAGTATTCTATGGTGAACTTGCCATGGGTCAGCGTAAGAGGGGCGCCCCAAAGAAGAGATACAAGGACTCCCTGAAACAACATCTCAGGCTTGGCCAAATTGATCACCAACAATGGTCTGCCCTGGCCTCGCATCGGGAGGCATGGAGACGCACTATCCATGACGCTGCAGCCTTCTTCGAACGCTCACGCCGAACGAAGAGAAACAACAACGCAGAAAGAACTGCAGCCTGGAAACATCACCCAAGGAGACTTTCTGCTGTGCTTTCTGCAACCGGACCTGTTATTCCCGAATTGGCCTTTTAGTCACCAACGCGCTTGTACAAAGCACGGGATGAGTCCTTCCTGAATCTTCATTCACAAAGCAAAGCCAGAGAGAGAGAGGGGGGGTCCTTAGAGTCCGGAGATTGCACCAAAGCCACACTCCATTCCTAAGCACTGGAGTGCAGTTTTGGTGCAGCTTCCAGATTCTTAGGATGCATGCAACATTTAAACAGCATACCTCCAAAGAGACCCGAAGCAGCTTTATTTTGGCAGTCTGTAACAGGCCATTGAGTCTATCCCTTTGTTCTCTGGGCTTTCTTTGTTCCTGTTGCCTCCTATTTTATTAAGCATTGCCATCATTTTAATGAATTATCTCATCTCATGATATGGCCTATGTATGATAGCCACAGTTTGGTCATTTTGGCTTCTAGGGAGAGTTCAGGCTTGATTTGCTCTAGGACCTATTTATTGGTTACTTTGCCAGTCCTTGTAATCTATAGAACTGTCTTCCAACATACACTTAAAGTTACTAGATTCCTTTCATGTGAGTTTTCATCAATGTCCAGATTTTACAACCATACACAGAAAATAAAAAATACTGTGAAATTGACAATCCTGACTTTGGTATTTAATAATATGCTTTTACATTTGAAGATCTTATCTCATTCCTTCATAGTTACCCTTCCAAGCCCTAGTCTTCTCATTTCCTGACAATAGTCTCCATGCTGATGAATGACTGACTCAAGGTACAGAAAATGATTGAATATTTTGATGTCTTCATCATCACTTGAAAGTTATATACAGTCTGTCCTCTCCATACATGGGGGATCCATTCCAGACCCAACCACCACCTATGTATGAGGAAAAGAATGTATGCTCAAGCCCCATAGATAATAATGGGGTGTGTGCTTATAGTGTGGCACATGGCATGTAGCACAGGTACGCACCCCAGTACTTCTGCTTGACTTCCACATCCCATTACTTCTGTCGGGGCTTCCTTTGTCAAAGCTGTGGAAGACATGCCTGCCTATAGGGAAGGCCAGCTGTACATGATCTGTGGTCATTACTTTGTTTTCTTTATGTTCAGCTGTAACTCTGTTTTTAAGGGATGTGGTGGCTTAGCAGTTTAAGACACCAATTCTGATGACTGGAAGATCAGAAGGTTGGCAGTTCGAGGCCTGAGTGCTGCATGATGGCATGAGCTCATGTCACTAGTCCCAGCTGTTGCCAGCCTAGCAGTTTGAAAGCATGCAAATGCAAGTGGGAAGGTAACAGTGTTCGGTGCAGTCATGCTGGCCACATGACCACCACAGCAGTCCTCAGATAATGCTGGCTTTTCAGCTTAGTAACAGAGATGAGTACTGCCCGCTACAGTCGGTTACAATTAAACATCCATGTCAAGGGATTACCTTTACTGGAAGATCAGAAGGTTGGCAGTTCGAGGCCTGAGTGCTGCATGATGGCGTGAGCTCATGTCACTAGTCCCAGCTGTTGCCAGCCTACCTTTTACTTAACTCTGTTTTTGCTCTCTCTTCTGAAATCTTTTATATTATCTGCATGTCTTTAGTTGTTGATATTCATTCCTCCAATCTTCATGTCTCCTCCCTCCAAGAATAATCTAGCTTTCTCTGATAGAGTCTACTTATAAATTAAATAGTTAGGGTGATAAAATGCAGCCTTGCCTGAACCCATGACTAATTGGAAACTATTCTATTTCTCCATATTCTGTCTTTACATTGGCCTCTTGTCTAAGTGTAAGTTACATATTAGGCAATCAAATATGACACATCCATTTCGTTTAGAGAGATCCATATTTTTCTTGATCTACTATAGTCTATTTTATGAACCAAGCTTAAACATTTGGTGTTTCTTTCTCCATATATTGTAAAAGATTTTTTATAGGGAAAAATAGAACATCACTTTGCTTGTGTGGAAGATTAATGCAGTGGTACGATGGTTACTGCAATCCCTGGTGTTCCCTTTCTTGAGTATTGGAAAGTATATTTAGTGTTTCCGGTCTGTGGACCATTGTTGTGTTTTACATATCTCTTGGCAGATTTTAGAAAGAATTTGAATTAGATCAAAGCGGTGTACAACAGTACAATTTTAAATTGCTTCTCCTGCACAAAAAAAGTAAAGATTCAGAAGGGTGGTTATCTTTTGCATCAGAGCATCCTAACACAGATTTAACACAGATTTTCATAATAGTCAAGTGATGTATATTTCCTTTCCCCCATACATTTCCATCTTGTTCATACCTGTGGATTTTTGTTTTGTTTTGTTTTGTTTTTTAAAAAACCTTTGGCTACCAGATTTCTGCTAGCTGAATAACTGTTTTTCAGAGGAATTCAGTCAGATCAAAAAGCTGACAACATTACATGTGAACAATAATGCTTGTAATTACAATGGGCCTTGGTATCCACTGAGTTCTTGCTCCAGGACCCCCATGGATACCAAAATCTGTGGGTTCTCAAGTTCCATTAAATACAGTGGAGCAATCAAATGGTATCCCTTATACAAAATGGCAAAATCAAGGTTTGCTTATTGAAATTTATATTTTCACAGTGTGGATAGGCTTGCCATATCCCGCCTGGGGGCGGGACTTTCCCGGTTTGGGGCGGGTCCACACGGTCCCGCCCCGGTTTGGCCCCGCCCCTGGGACACCCCCCTTCCAGCGAGGGTCTGGAGGCTGAGGCCCTGGAAGCGGCTCCGCGATCGCGGAGCAGTCCTCCAGGGCCTCTGGGGCTTGGGAGAAGCTCTCCCCAGGCCCCTCCGGAGGCCCTGGAAGCGGCTCCGCGATCGGAGCTCCGGCTGTGGGGTCCTCCTGCCACCCAAGCCAGGAAGGAGAAGGAGGACAAGGAAATTTAAAAAAAAAGGTCCTACATTTTTGAACCTTGTCCTACATTTGTCCCGGTTCAGAGGTCCTCTGCTATGGCAACCCTAGGTGTGGATGCTTGAATTTGTGGCTAAAAAAATCTGTGGATAGGAAAGGCCAGCTGAACTTAAATTCTTTTGAAAACTACATCTTAAATGTTGTGCCTAGTATTGCATAGGAAGTTAACCAGCTTCAGTGCAAGAATATCAGTTTGCTGATGTCAGCATAAATATGCTCAGTATTGGATCATGAAATTAGCTATAAGACAAGTACAATACATTGTTTTGCCCTTATTTTTTGTGACAGCTCCAGTTACTGCTCATCTTGTTGGGTCCCCATATTATCACAGTTTTCTAGAGTAATGCCACTAAAAGAGCTATGTGGGTGACATTGTAATTTCAAAATGTGACATGTACTCTTTATCAGAGCATGTCTCTGGAGACAGCATTAGGATGTTTAGAAAAGACGAAACAATATCAGCACTACAGCTCTTATACCATTCAGTTATTAAAGGAATACAGAACAAAAACAGATTCCTTTAATAACGTTTAGCCACAGGTATATGTGAACAAGAAGCACCAATTTGAACCTTAACCCTGTTCCATTAATTATTTTTATAGACAACAAACAATGTAGTGCATTACCACACTTTGTTGTTGTTCTGGTGTTAATTACTGATGCTGATACTTCAGGATTTCTATGATTCTTCCTGAAATTTGCATAAAGTAGGCCTTTGTAAGGATAACCAGCTGTGCGCAGCTGGGCATGGAGCATTGCCCCTTAATTTTTATGGAAATAGAATTGCTTACTAAAACTGTTTTCAACAACAGATCAACACAGAGATTAACATGTACATTGCTTCTTCTCAACCAAGGGCCACACATTATATATGCCTCACTCACTTCCATGCCAACATTCTCTGAAGATGCCAGACACAGCTGCTGATGAAATGTCAGGAATAATTTCTTCCAAAACATGGCCACATAGCCCGGAAAACCCACAAAAGGTATGGATGCAGGCCATGAAAGCCTTCGACTACACATAAAACTGTTCTGCTGGCACCTGGACATTTTATGGTGATTTCATTTGAAAATGGCTACTGAATATTTCATTGCAAGTAATAAGCAGTTTGGGATTTTTAAAAAAGACCCTTTGTTGTGTTTGTATGACATCAAGTTCAGCAGGCCAAGTATGGATGTGAAGATGCAGGTGTTGTGTTTTTCATCTAATTCCTATTTCTTGTACATCTCGTGCAATGTAAATTAACTAATGAAATTACTCACATTGTTATGTGGGGGTTTTTAGGCTAGTATAATAAATAAACCTCCTGGAGGTCTCTCATTCATAGGATTGCCATAAGCCAACTTGTTTGGTAAATAACAACATAAGGTCATCTAAAGGCAACAGATACATTTTTATAGTTATATTCTTCTGTTTGATAAAGCAGCTATGCTATTTTATTTAGAGAGCCATAAAGGACATTAGTTATATCAGGATTTTGGAAAAAAGTTACCCAAGCAGGAACAAAAAGTCTTTTTTTTTTCTTTTTTCTTTTCTTTTCTTTTATTTTTTGGCAGCCATCTTAGCTGGGTGACAAACGGAACACATGTGAGATGTGGAAACAGAACAGTTTTACATTTTGTTGTTCTCTGGAAAAACCTAAGAAGTAATGCAATACCAATTCAAATGGTGTAGACAGTATTCACCCTTCTCTCATTTTTGTGAATCTCTGGGAAGAATAAAACTGACCCAGGAAGGAGAGAAATGGTAAAGTGAAAAGAAATAAGAGACATATTTGGAAGATTGGATCCATTGGTGGACACATACAAAACTGAAGCTATCTTGGCATGGCAGTACATTGAGGAGAGAAGATTCTTGTGCTCCATTTTTGCTAGTCAGGGATCTGTTAAAGTCACAAGACCTTTTGTTGTTGTTGTTGTTGTTAACTGCCCTTGACATGATGTCAACCTATGGCGCCCCTATGGATGAGACATATCCAAGACCCTCTATCCTCCACTGCTTTTTTATTCCTGCAATTCCATATCTGTGACCTCCTTAATAGAGTCCATCCATCTGGCATGCAGCCTTCCTTTCTTCCTACTCCCCTCCATCTTTTCCAGCATTATTGTCTTTTCCAATGAGTCCTCCCTTCTCATTATGTTTCCAAAGTACAAGAGCCTCAGTTTTGTCATCTTGGTTTCCAAGGAGATTTCTGGCTTGATCTGTTCTAGGACCCATTTGTTTGTCCTTTTGGCTGCCCAAAGGATCCTCAACACTCTTCTCCAGCACCACATCTCAAATGAATTGATTTCTTTCCTAACCTCTTTCTTAACTGTCCAACTCTCACATCCATACATGGTAATAGGGAATACGATGGCTTTAACTTTTGTGCTCAGTTCTATATCTTTGCATTTTAGAATCTTTTCTAGTTCTTTCATAGCCACCCACCCCATCCTTAATCTTCTTCTGATTAAGGCTGCAGTCCTTGTTCCTATCAATGTTTGACCCAAGGTATGGGAATTCTTTTACTATTTATATTTCTTCATTGTCTAAGTTGGACTTGTGAAAGTCCTTGGTGGTCATTACTTTTGTTTTCTTTATGTTCAGCATTAAGCCTGCTCTTTCCTCTTTGATCTTCCTTAAGACGTTAAATGCCTGTACTGCAGCCACTCACTCAAAACCACAAGGTTGTGAGTTCAAGACCAGCAAAAGGGCTCAAGCTTGACTCAGGCTTGCATCCTTCCAAGGTCTCTAAAATAAGTACCCAGATTGTTGGGGACAAATGAGCTTACAGTTGTAAACCGCATAGACACTGCTTAGGCAGTATGAAGCGGTATATAAATGAAGCTTGTTTGTTTGATTGTTTGGTTTTGTTTGGTTTTTTTGGTGTTGTAGTTATCTTCTTGTATCTATGATCTGGTGCTTATCAACATTATCACACACAGATCTGAAACCAAAATTATAGTTGTAAAACAGCAGCCATGGGGTGGAGGTGACATAATGCAATAAGGCAGTGCTTATTGCATTATGTCACCTCCAACCTGTGGCTGCTGTGTCTTCAAAATATGGCTAGGGTGTCTTTTTTCATTGATGGATAATCCCATCAATAAGCTCCCAATCATGCTGGATTCCCATTAATCCTCATGTGTGAAATATCACTGTGCTGACAATTGTACAGTTAGCAGGCATATGCTGTTACAGTCCCCTCCTCTCCCCCTGTGCCCTCTCCCTCTTGTTATTCCCAAGCAGCCTTTATTTTTGTATATTTCTTTTGTTTTCTTTTTTTTAAAAAAACTTAAATTGCAGTAGAATAACTTTGGAATTGTGCTAAAAGGTTAACAAGAGCAACAACTGGAAGGCATGCATACAACAGGGAGTCAGGATTAAGGGGAAGTGCAGGACAGAGTCTAATGGTGCAACAGCCATAGCCACATAATTGACAAGATGTGCAATAACAGTTGGCCACAAAGTGGTATGTTTTTGTTTTCTTTAACCAAAACAGATGCTTCCGGAACAGGACTCATGTGATAATGTCTGAAATCTGTATTTTTCCTTCTCCCTCAAAACCTCTTTTCCTTTTGTGTATTGCCTTGGCGGTGGTGTCTCCTTCTTTGGAGGTTTTTAAACAGAGGCTGGGTGGCTGTCTGTTGGGAGTGCTTCAATGGTGTCTTTCTGCATATCAGGGGGTTGGACTGGATAGCCTTTGTGGTCTGTTCCAGTTCTATTTTTCTATATAAACAGTAAGGCTTCAGAAAGTGGTGTTCATAAGCTGCAGTGAAACATTTTTAAAATTGGGCAGAGCAACTGTTATGGAGAGTTCCGAGGTCACAGTGTCTGAGGAATCCTGAGTCCCACCAGAGTGGGTTCAGTATGCAGTCATACAAAACTTTTTCTCAGCTCTGGGTGGGGGGAATTAACAGTTTTTAAGAACACTGGAAACCCCTACCACACCATGAATAATAGCCAAATTGAACATGGAGTTCAAGCAGATGCATAGAGAAGAAGACTGTCGTAGCCTATGAAAAGCCATGCTGGATCAAAGAATCCAACATTATTATTTTTTATTTTTATTGATTTTATAGTGCAGCATCATTCCTGAGCCCTCTGTCTGACAGCAGTGCACAAAATAACTCTTCAATAAAGTTACACAACCATAATATCAAAATAAAAGATGTCAAAAGTATCTTTTTTCTCAGTCAGACAAAAAGACTTGAATGCCTTTGGAAAAGTAACATTATCCCACCCATGCCCAATATATTCAACAAAACAATTCTAAATCATGGTCAAACTATGTTTCTCTCTCTTTCCTTTGGCTATTTGGAAGGATCACAGAATCATATTTGAAATTTGTTAGTTAATTTTTCAACTAGATCTAGTTCCCATGCATTGTTATATTAGGTTCTCACAGATAATCCCTTTAAATCTTTCCAAAAACAAGTGATGACCAATCTGGAAGCTACTAATAAATAAATAACAGTTAAGATTTTGTGAGAAGTGTTTGCATTATCAAAGGATCCATAATTTTGTTCAAACTGCGGAAAGCCTAATGAACCCCATCAGCAGGACATGGGTGCCATTCTACCTTTCATTTCATATTCCCCCTCCACAGCTGATATACTAAGGGAATCTGCCTCTGATCCTGGAGCCGATATATAAACAGTAACCATTGATAAACCTAAATTTTTAAATGCACCCAATTTGGCAGCCATCACCACCTCTTTTGGCAGTGCAGTTCACATCTTTTTAGCTTTACAATTTATTTATTTATTTATTCCACTTATATCCCTCTCTTCCCCCAAAATGGGATCTTACAATAATTTTAAAAAGGTCCAAACAAAACATTAATGTACAAAAGTTCAAAAGGAATTAAATAACAACATTATTCTTAAAAAATGATTAAAAGTAGCAAAAACACTAAAGAGAGGGGAGGAGATACAACACACCACACACTGCAGCTCCACAATTAAAATTCAGTGCTTGACTAAATAAAAACGCCTTTTCCTGCCAGTGGAAACACAAGTGGGAGGAGGCCATCCAGACTTCCCATGGAAGTTCCATGGGTTGGTAGCAGCCATGGAGAAGACTGTCTCCAGAGCCCTCACCAATTGCACCTGCGAAGGTGTCGGGTTGAGAGAAAACCCTCCCCTGCAAATCTTAGAGCTTATCTTGGCTTTAATTCTTTTTCAGGTGGAGTGATGAGAAATGTATATGGCATTCTAGATGTGTTCACACCATAAATTTGTATTAAGAGCAATATGCCCTTTGGTGTTTTTGTGATTTCTTTTGTAGTATACCCAATATGAAATTTGCCTTCTTAGAGGCATCCACAAGCAAAGGTAATTTTTATATATCAAGTTGTGTAGTAGAACCACAAGATTCCATTCTTGTTCAGTGCCGCCACATTAGATCTTATCAAGGTGTATGAGTAGTTGATATGTTTTTGCCACAATATGTTTAATTTTACACTCATTTACATCGAATCTCACTTACCATTTTAATGGTCATTCATCCAGTTTGAAGAGATTGTTTTAGAATTTTTCACAACTCATTTTTCTTCTACCCTACATGATTTTGTGTCATCAGCAAACTCAAGTACAGTTGTCCCTCCAGATTCGTGAGCGATCCATTCCAGACCTCCCCACGAATACAAAATTTCACAAATATTAAAGTCCCATTGACTCCAATGGCGGAGCTACTGGGCACAATGGAACTTTATTATTATTATTATTAATAATAATAATAATAATAATAATAATAATAATAATAATAATAATAATAATAATAATAATAATGTTTTATTTAAATACCATCTTTCCAAAGGATCAAGGTGGTTTACAAAATTACATTAAAAAGTGCATAAAATAATAAACAGTTTACATATGCAAATACATAAACTACCTAAAAAAATAAATGCATACAAACTAACTAAAATTCAATCCCTCATCCCTTAAGTAAAACACAGTCATCAAATTCCAATTTAAATTCATTAAATATTTAAAATAGATAAACCTAAAATAAACAAATTAAAATTAACATTTTAGAATTCTAAAATAGGCAGGCATAGGAGGGACATTTGGGGCAAACAGGGGCGAACTACATCAATAAGCGTGTCTGCCAGAAGAGGTCCATCTTAATAGCCTTCTTAAAGGCATCAAGTGTGGTCATATGACGGATCGCTTCCAGCAGGTCATTCCATAATTTAGGAGTGGCAGCGGACAAGGTACTTTGGGTGACTGCAGCCAACTTGGTCTTTCTTGGCTACAGAGGACCTGAGTGTGCAGGGTAGATTGTATGGAGGAAGGCACTCCCATATGTAAGCTGGACCCAAGCCATGAAGGGTTTTAAAGGTTATTACCAACACCCTGCTCTGTGCCTGGAAATTGACTGGCAGAATAGTTTTTTGTGGGTTTTTCAGGCTATGTGGCCATGTTCTAGAAGAGTTTATTCCTGACTTTTCTTTGGCAGAATATTTCCCTTCCCTCCCTCCCTCTTCCTGGGAAGACCATGCAGCCAGGAAAATGGTGGGATTGGCTGCTAAAATCTGCGCCAGCTTAGGAAAGGCCATGTGGCCGGGAAAATAGCCATGCTGCCTGGGGCAAGGTTGAAACTATGAATGGCAAGTCCATGGATACGGAAGGATGACTGTATATCACTTTTTACCCCCACACTGGGGATAGTAGGTTGATGAATGGGGCATTAGTTTTGCTGTTATTTATACCCTGTACATTTCTTTCTCCTCCTTTTTCTTTTAAAATACATTTATCCCCAATGACAGACAAGCATTTGACATTCCTTTTTTTGCATATCTTTTTCACCTTTGTATTCTGGTTATCATACAAGTGCTAATATTAAGGTTTAAATGTGTCATGGTGTTCCCAAGTTAAAGTCTTATTTGTATACCATAGTTGAATGCAGATATACAAAATGCCATTTCAGTACATGGTGAAACAACCACAGGCCTTCTAAAAGACATAGGTCTGAAATCCTGGCCAGGAAGCCTGAATAACCAGTAGCTAGATATTTTAACTTGGAATACCACAGATATTCTGATTTGTCTGAGTTTGGAACACTGCTGCCATTTCTTTGAAGTACTTTTGGTATAAAGATGAATTCCTGGACCCACAATCTTAAGGCTTTAACATTACATGATCTCACCCTAGATGACAATACATAACACCAACCATCAACTTAAGGCTGTTGGCAATCGAGTATTTTGAAATGCCACTTTCAATGCTGCTGACTTTTGTTTTGGAAAACGGAAGAAAGCAGTAACCAAATCATTTTGCTAATTTATTAAGTTCAGTTTGTTAAGCATTCTCTCTCTCTCTCTCTCTCTCTCTCTCTCTCTCTCTTTCACACACACACACACACACAGATTAGAGATTAACTGTATGCTTCTGCTGTGCAGAACTAATGTTACAGAACTGCTGTTCGTTTGCATATGTCTCCTCCATATCTATCTATCTATCTATCTATCTATCTATCTATCTATCTATACACACATACATATTTATATATATACATGCACATAGGAATATACAAATACATGTTTATTGATGTAAATAACAAACAGAATTAATAGTTCAATTAAATGTTCCAGATTCCACCCCCCTCTGTTGTTTGTGTGTGTGTGTGTGTGTGTGTGCATGTATAGAACAGAACAAGCTTATAAGACGTTCTGTTTATTTGCTTTTAAATCACTTACAGACACATATATGCTGTCTGTTTGACTTTAAATCACATATGTGCGTGCCTCTGTACAAACGCATACAGAATATACATATATCCTGTTGAAATCATTGGGACTTGGGAGTAAACAAGGTCAAGCCTGGGTGGAAGGCTGACTTTCTGTTTGGTGAGTTAAGAAAATAGGAATGCTCTGTTTACAACAGCAGTGAACACAGGACTTGTGTTCTTTCTGTGTGTGCCTGCAGACAGCCCTGATCCATTATTCCAAGAGCAGCCAGTTTGATTCACCAGAGCACTGCAGAGCAAAGCAGCACGTACAGCAACAGTAGAGCTGCATTTATCTATTTTGCCTGATTGATTTGGTTTGGGATGTAAATTACTAGCTCTTAGGCTTTGCTCTTGATGCATTGTCAGAGCCTCTCTCTCTCTCTCTCTCTCTCTCTGTGTGTGTGTGTGTGTGTGTGTGTGTGTGTGCCTGTTGATATTATGTTTTTAATGAGGAGACTATTTGAAAATTAGAAATTAATATATGTAAATTAAGATCATAAAACATTTTAAAGAAAACATGAGCCTTAACAGGGTTTGAAATAAGAGATAGCTTGAGGCCATGGCTGTAACTAACAGGCCATTTAAATATTATTAGCATTAGGCCCAGTGGAGGAGGAGTAAAAGTATAGCTGCAGTTGCAGTTCAGAATCGGAGCTAGCATCTTGTATGAAATTGTACTCCAGCAATTGCATCTGTGAGCTGTGCTAACTAATTCTGATCTTTTCCCTCCACCCACTGTAAATGCTGCCACAAAAATCAACTAGCCCTGTGCAATGCCTGAGGCGAAATTTATAAGTTTTTTTTTAATTTTGAAAAGCAGTGTTTATAGCAAAATAATTTAATGCATATTGGAGTGTTATTACAAATGACACGCTCCTGCATTATTTACAGCCAAGATTCTAAATCTCTTGTGTATTTAATCAGCCCTCCTTTTCTGCATTCTAAGGCTGAATCAAGAAAGAAAGAGAAAATGTATGCAGAACTTGCTGTTTCCTTTTATCATGGTGTCTCCCTAGAGTACAAACCTCTGGGCTTATGGAGTATTGATAGGCTTGCAACAGGAAAGATTTCCTCAAGGAGATAACCTGGTACATTGAAAAAAGATTGTGTACAAGGAATATTGTTGAATGTATTTTCAACAATATACATAGTGGCATACTTAAGAGTAGCTACATCTCGTGGCTTTTGACTGTTCTATGACACAAATGGGAATTGTACCGTTCTCCAACTACCAGAATTATTCATCATAATTATGTTGACTCCAGCTGCTGAGAGTTACAAGTGCACAACATCTGGAAGACTGCACACTTCCTACCCCTTCTCTCATACCCTGCCCTAATTCCATTTATTATTACTGGAGTAAGAGAGTAAAAGAGGCAGTGTGGTGTCATGGTTTGAGCTATGACCCTGGAGACCAGGGTTGGAATCCCCACTCAGCCATGGAAATTCAGTGGGTGGCTTTGGGCAAGTCACACTCTTTCAGACGCTTAATAAATGTTGTCAAGAAAGCCCCCTGATAGGATCACCATAGGTTGGAAGTGACTTGAAGGCACACAGCAGCAACAACAACAACACTACAGTGAACCCATCAGATCAATGCATGCTCCATAGCTGTGTCAGTACAGAGGAAGGTGTTTTCACTACTGAAGGGGATGCATAGTTCCCAAAGCGTAGCAAAAATAGGGAGGAGGGAAGCCAGGATCAACCGATTATGGGGGTGCAGGCATCACCCACTATCCCTGGAGTTCCTCTCCTCAGCAGCTTCCTTGATGAAATAATTTATTGGCAGGCAATGGCAGCATCCTGCTAAACCACACTTGTGTAATCTGTGTTGTTGCTCCCTCCTTTTGCACCAGGAGGCATAGTGGTGATGGTGGAAGTACAGAGAGACACACACATGAGAAACAGCCATTGAGTTTTTAAAGTAAGCCAAAGGCCCCAAATCCAAAACCCTCCACAGGGAGTGATTTTTATGTTTAAAATGTGGGTTTTCTTCACTGTTTTTTTTGTTGTTGTTGTTGTTTTTTAGGGCACTGGGGATTCAGGAAATCCTCAAGGGATGCTCAGGATCCCCAAGGTTCCCACACATATCCCATCCGTTTCCTAACATCTGGTTAATACACCATGTGGGGATTATGCCTTGGTTTGAATCCTGGGCTAAGCATCCTTATGACCTCTCCGGAACAGCTAAGTGATTCATCTAAGGTTCCTTTTTTAGTATGTGAAGGATTCCTTTCCTCCCATATGATTGAAAACTAGCACATTGAGTAATCATTCTATTTCCTATCTGCAAACCAAGAGTATCCCAATGGATAAATTGAGAATTGGTTGAATATTTAGGAGTCCTTGGTTGATCTCCCACTTTAAACAATTAACTCACTGGAATATCCCTCTGTTAGTAATCTCTGCTCAGGCTTTTGGTGCTATCTCTATCTATAAAACGGGAGGGATATTAATCCAAATTTTATATGCCATATGAATATATCATCATCTTCACTGTGGAACATCAAATTTGTTTAATATTCCAAGTGTTGTGCTTGGAACATCAGTCAGTACGTATTTGCTGTAGGCATTCTTAGAATCAAGTTACTGGTAGCAGAGAGGTGACAAAGGGAGAAGCTATATCTTGTGTGATGAAAAAAAGACAACAAGAAAAGTGTTGTAACTTGAAGGTGCATGGAGAATTTTGAAGACACAAAGAAGAAAAAAAGAATCACAGTGGAGGTATATATAAGCCTTGGACTTCTCACCTTTCACATTCTGTAGTTCCCCTGATATCTGTTTGATATGATGAGCCCACAGTATGCAGTGTCTATAAGTCTGAATATTTCCTTAGCTATGATTGTAGCACTGCCTTGGGAAAATAGAAAAGAAATAAAATGTTAGAACAAAATTGAAACTGCTTGTTGGAACAGCTGAATGTATAGGCAGCTAGAGTCATAGTTCGTTCTAGTGGTAATGGATCAATAGAGCAGTTTGAGCTTTGGAAACTAAAAAAATGCTGTGAAAAGATGCTAAAACTAAGTTATACTTTAAAAGTAATTAAAACAATGATGTTCATTTCAGGTAGGAAGAAAACAACAAAAGAGGAGACCAATAGTTTATAAATAAGGCTTGAATGTAGTAAAGACTAAATAGAGTTTCCAAAGTATTTCCAATTTTTTTAAAAAATTAAAATCCATCTCCCCATCTGATTTTGATTTTGGAAAACGTGACAATACACAGCTTATCAGACTATGCTAAGGAGTAAGAAGAAAATAACTTTTGGTATACACCATTATTCTGTACTGCATTTCTCCATTGCCTTTCAAAATCAGATATCTTGATGAGGGAAATGCTCAAATGTTTGAGGTCAAAAAGCACCCCACCATCCTTCATTACTGCAAGAGATGCTACTAGTCTAGCTGATGTTACAAGTTATACTTTAAAGGTGATATTAAAAATGGTGTTCATTCCAGATAGTAAGGTTTTAATTTAGGCCTCCAGCCTAGATGGTTTTCAAAAAGTTTAGACAGATTTGTGGAGGCTATTTCTGTGATTGTTATTAGCCATGACAATGAAAGGCAGTCCATATTTGTCAGAGGGAACATTTTTCTGACTATGTTGTGATGGAAAGAAATAAAAAATGGTCATCATCCATTATGTCTGCCTTGTAAAATGAAAAATGATTTGATCCAGCAAGATAATTAGACAATTCTGAGCTCTTGATTTTCATCCCTGAGTTTAATTTCCAGTCACTAGGATCTTGAGTCACACCAAGAGGAGTGTCCTGTAATGGCATCCCAGTCATGGAATGTTCTCAAGGAGGGAAGCACCTTCTGTCATTTCTCTTCCCCCTTGCAAAGCCTTTGCTGTGTGGATCTCTGAAAGAATGAGAGATTTGCAGGAGATGGGATCAGAGAAAATCGCTTTTCCTATTAATATCAGGAGGATTGCAGGATTGTAGTCAAGGAGCCCTTCAGATTGGGAAGAGAACTCAAAAACTAAGCCAGTAACTATAATACCAGAGAGAGTGTGTGTATTCCCCTTGCCATGCTGGTATCTGTAGATACATAGTGGGAGTGTCATTCACTTGGAGGGTGTATGATACATCCCATGTAATATGATATGAGGGGTGACAGATTCATCACGGTGCCCACCAAAATGTGATGCACCTCCCTGCAGCAACAGATCTGGTCCTGGACTGCTGGAGGTGTCAATATCTGAATGACATCACAGGTGAGTGTTGTGCATCTCTACAGACAGCTGAAGTACAGAAGAATCCTTAACTGAAATTAGATGGGTAGAATCAGGAAGAGGAATCAGCAAGCAGGCTAAACAGAGAACGAATATGCCAGAGGTGTGGGGAGAGAACAGAAGGATGAGAAAGATGCCAAGGGAGCAAAAAATAAAATAAAATAAAATAAAAGTCACAGTAAGAACCAAACTGGTATGTGTTGTCACAAGGAGGAAAGAAAGGAGGAAAAGTGTATGGGGAATAGCTAAGAGACAGAGTGATATCAAGAGGAACTTGGTAGGCTGGCAGCAAGGAGGAAGGAGAGAAAGGAAGGAAGGAAGGAAGGAAGGAAGGAAGGAAGGAAGGAAGGGAATTAATTAATTAATTAATTAATTAATTAATGGTTTAAACTCATTAAATACATTTTAAGATTATAAAACTATTATTACAGGCCCCTTTTGCATGGGTTGTTGGAAGACACATAGCAAGATGAACTTGTGCCTTTTGGATTACAACTTGTTGGCTAAGCTATTTTGGATGAAGATGTGTAGGGTGCATTTTGTGTATTTTGAACACTGCGCTCTCCTAGAGCTCATTGGGTAAGGGGTGAGACAAGATGAGATAAAGTAAATCACTGATTTGGTCTGTGGTGGAGCTAAGAGCCTGTAGCTCTCTGTGGCTGCTGACACAGACTTTGTGAGATTGTGAGCAGAAGTTCATGTTCAGTGAGAGTAAACAGGAGTGTTTTATGAGAGCATTTAGCTCAGAATGAGAGTCCTGGAGTGCCATGTCACTGCTTACATAGGACAAAGGGATACACAGGAAGGATGCTACTAAAGTGACCTGATATATTTGTGCTGTCTTTGTTTTCCTGCCCGGATGTAGAAAGCTATACGTACAACAAATGCATGCTGGTTACCTGCCTGGAAGAAAAGATACAGAAGAGGTGGGGAGAGTATCTACAAATAAAAAACATTACCAAATAAATACAAGAAGTAAGCGCTTGGAAGAAGGTAACACAGGGAAACAAAGCTATCCGGAACCATGCTCTATCCTTGGAGTCTAGAGTTGATTGCAGTCCCCCCCCCCCCCCCGCCTCAAAAGTGATTCTGGCTACAAGATGGTGAGGACATCATGTGTTGTTCAATGACTTGGAATTGAGAAATACAAGGCAAGATCATCAAGTCTGCAGAGGGGGAGCTAATACCTTACAAGACTGAATCAAGTTTTGTAAACTAGAGAACTAGATCAAAACTAACAAAAAGAACTTCCACAGTGATAAATATTAGGTATTATATTTGGGGAGAAAAAGACAGATGTACAAATATAAGGTGGGGTAATACCTGGTTAGCTAGCAGTGCATAGGGAAAGGATATAGAGGTCTTAGTAGACCATAAGCTAAACACATTCAACAATGTGATGCAGTGAGGGGGGGGGGGGAGAAACAAATGTGGAGATGGGGCTTGAACCAAATGTTCAAACCATTGGAAGTAGCAGTACCACTATATTTTGCATTGGTCAGCACTCTGTCCAGTTTTTGGCACCACCATTAAAGAACAAATTTTGAAGTTAAAATGTGTCCTTTGGAGGCCAACCAAGGTGAGAAGAGAAATGAAAGGCAATTCCTATAAGGAATGATTCAGGTAGTTTGGTATGGTTAGTGTAAATAAGAAAAGAAAAGTGATATGATAGGCATATTGAAATATCTACGGCAACCATATGTGGAAGATGGAGCAAACTTGTTTTCTGCTACTCCAGACAACAGAATCCAAATCAGTGGACTCAAATTACAGTAAAGATTATAGATACATATTAGAAAGAACTACTTGACACTCATACATGTTCAACAGAACAGATTATCGTCTCAGAAATTGATGGAAGCAGCATCAGCCATTCAAAGATTATGTGCAATTGTTTCTGTGCTGGGTTTTCCTTGTATAGTTTGGTATGATTCAGTAGCCTCTTACTGAAGCCTTTTTCTTTCAGTGGGTAGGCATTTGTGACATAGATTCCAACCATACATGGAAAGAGAAATCCCAGAGGTTCAAGCAGGATTCAGGAAAGGAAAAGGCACTAGGGACCATATTGCAAACATACAATGGCTAAAGGAGCACACGAGGGAATTCCAAAAGAAAATCAGCATGTGTTTTATGGACTATAACATATATAATGAAAGGCTATGGAATGCCCTTAAAGACATAGGAGTGCCTAATGAGGAATCTGTACTCAGGACAAGAGGCCACTATCAAAACAGAGCACGGAGAAACAGAATGGTTCCCAATTGGCAAATGGGTCAGACAAGGCTGCATCTTATCACCCTACCTATTCAACATTTGCAGAACATATTATAAGAAAAGCAGGCTTGGTCACAGAAGAAGGATAAGTGAAAATATGAGGAAAGAATATTAACAGTCTAAGACGTGCAGATGACACCATAGTACTAGCAGAAAACCTCACAGACATGGAATGCCTACTAAGGAAGATCAAAGAAGAAAGTACAAAGGCAGGCTTAATGTTGAACATAAAGAAAACAAAAAAATGACCACCAAGGACCTTCACAAGCTCAACCAAGACAATAAAGAAATAGAAATAGTAAAAGAATTCTCATACCTACGATCAAACATTGATAGAAATGGGGACTGGAGTCAGGAAATCAGAAGAAGATTAAGGATGGGGTGGGTGGCTATGAAAGAACTGGAAAAGATTCTAAAATGCAAAGCCATAAAACTGGGCACAAAAGTTAAAATCATACAAGCCACCGTATTCCCTATTACCATGTATGGATGTAAGAGCTGGAGAGTTAAGAAAGAAAATAGGATGAAAATTCATTCATTTGAGATGTGGGACTGGAGAAGAGTGCTGAGGATCCTATGGACAGCCAAAAGGACAAACAAATGGGTCCTAGAGCAAATCAAGCCGGAAATCTCCCTGGAAGCCAAGATAACCAAACTGAGGCTGTCATACTTCGTACACATCATGAGAAGGGAGGGCTCATTGGAAAAAACAATAATGCTGGGAAAGCTGAAGGGAAGTAGGAAGAGGGGAAGGCTACATGGCAGATGGATGGGCTCTATTAAGGAAGTCACAAATATGGGTTTGCAAGAATTAAGCAGAGCAGTGGAGGACAGAGGATCTTAGAGATTTCTCATCCATAGGGTTGTCATGAGTTGGGATCAACTTGAAGACAGTTAACAACAAAATCATTTGTGAAAGAGAAGCACTAATTACTCCATCCTTAGGATAACAGATAAAATTGCTGTTTCTCATGGGGCATTTTACAGATATTGTTCTAAATAAATGCAATAGTTTTCTATTATATAAACTATTTATATTTATGTAATATGGTTTCAGTTAGCTCCTCCACAAGTTCACAAGCTGAAAGTAGTTTGCAACAATATCCTAAGTGATTGAAGTAGTTCACGTATATTATCTCTTTGTTAACCTCATTTTGTAAGGTCAACTTGTATCCATATCCCCATCTTGTAGATCAGTGGATAAGGCTAAGATCAAGTAAGTTTGTCTGTAGTTGCACTGAGGTTTGAACCAGAGACTGTAGGAATCAAAGCACAAATTCTGACATGTCAAAATATACAAATCAAGCCATGATGTGGTAGTGAGTAAGATTAAAATCAGCAGGTGGGGATGAGAAGTAAATTGTCCTTAATACTTGTAATCTATTTCAGTCTGGCCAGGCTGGGATTTTCGTGATTCAGATAAAAGGCTGTCCTTTGCACAAAATTGCTCCAGGCATCTAGCTTTTCAGTCTGACCTTGAGAATGTCACTTTTATCTGTACTCCTAAAAACATACATACCACACTAGCCACTGAAGTTAGAATTGCATGGCTTCTTTTATTGTCAGCAAATTCTTACACTCTCTGTCAAAATGATAACACCAAGCTGCAGCTGGCAAAAGAAAACAGTTCTGCTTTTATGCCCCCTCCCCCCCCCCCTGTTCTTTTACTTCTGGAAACCATACATGAGCTGAGACTGGTTCATAGCCCAGTAGACCTGTGCCTCCGACTGTGGTTACTTGGGGCATGGCACCTTCTTCGGACACAACAAAACCAGTCATTGCCAGGCATTTTGAAGTATCTGGATTGTCCGGAGTTGTATAACAACATTAGTAAAACTGTAATCAATCAGATAAAATCTTGTCTCATTCAGAATTTTGTTTCCCACATTGGCCAAGGAAGCCATGAGCAAAAAAGGATTGTAATATATCTGGTGCAAACAATTGGTATTCAGAGGCATAACCTTCTCAGGTACTGAGAATACATAATAGCCATTTTTTGTGGGGTTTGGGGGCTATGTGCTGTGTTCTGGAAGAAATTATCCCTGACGTTTCACCTGTATCTGAGGCTGGCATCTTCAGAGAATGGCATGGAGATGTGTGGGGAATATATACTGTGTGATCCTTGGTTGAGAGGAAGTGATTTACATTTTGTTCTGTTGGTGAATGGCAAGGCCTCGGGGTGGGAGGATATGCGAGGAGGATCCTCTCAACCAAGGATCACACAGTACATATACTGCACACACCTCCATGCCACCATTTTCTGAAGATGCCCACAGATGCAGGTGAAACATCAGTAATAAATTCTTCCAGAACACAGTTATATAGCCCTAAAACCCACAAAAGACTATAGATGCCAGCCGTGAAAGTCTTCAACTTCACATCATGACCAGGAATTGAGATCATCTTGATATTTATTTATTTAACAAATATCCCAGTAACAGGGTACCCAAGATAGCTTACATCAAAGTTTAAAACCAGATAACCTGATAGAACAAACATTTTAAAAAATAAATTTGCTATCATGTTAAATTACCCATAATTTACAACACTATAAAACTGTCCTTCCACTGCCACCAAATGTGGAGACTTCAGTCTTCCCACCGGGGCTAATGAAAGTGTGGATCTCTTCTTATCCCATTGTTATGGCACCAAATGTGAGGATCTTCTGAATATCCTCATGGTTCCTTTATCAGACTTTTTTTTTTTTTTTTGTTATCCCGCTGGACTCCATTAACTTGAACCATAGCTGTCACCCAACACACCAAGTGTCTGAGATCAAGCACTCCAATTGCACTTTTGTAGCATTCTCAGAGATACATGTGTATTATACATTATACATTACTGAGCAGACATTCAACATAAGTTAAATATTATTTAGTTACAGAATTTATAGTTACATAATTTAGTTGTTGTTATTTATTTCATTCACTTAATCCTAATTGATCCTAACACATCTCACTCTTTCTCTAAATCCTCATAATCCTAGCTGAACCTAACTAGTGGTCCTACCTAATCTCTATCTTTCCCCAACTCCAAAACACATTGTCTCACTTTAGAGTCCACTCTTCAGTGTCCCCTAACTAATGCTAACTAAGGGGCTCTACAGACCACCTCTCTTCATGCTGAATTGTGGCCACAGCAACCTCACACTACAGTCCTGATCCAGCCTTTTGAGGGTGCAAAAAGGAGCCACAAAAAGTGGCTCCTTTTTACGCCCTTGAAAGGGTGCCATAGCTGTGGCGGCACAGCTCTATGGCACTCCTTCAGCTCTGCATCATCTGGATGCAGTTCTGGAGGTGTGCCATGATGCCACACACCATCTGGAGCAGTGCGTGGCATCAGGACACCTGGGGGGCCAGAGTCAGGCATATGTTGTCAGGACGCTGCCCCCCCGACTCTGGACTTTCAGGTTGGTCTGTGAATGCCCTAACTTATATCTCTAACTGATTCTGTGTTAGGAGTTGCATATG